>NW_007726555.1:555846-571621 GCF_000696425.1 Galeopterus variegatus | reverse complement strand
GCTGCGATGAACATTGGGGAACAGGTATACCTTCGACTTGATGATTTCCATTCCTCTGGGTATATTCCCAGCAGTGGGATAGCTGGGTCATATGGTAGATCTATCTGCAACTGTTTGAGGAACCTCCATACCATTTTCCACAGAGGCTGCACCATTTTGCAGTCCCACCAACAATGTATGCAGTTCTTCTTTCAGGTACATACACATATATTAGAGAAACTCTTGTATATGAGAATACTTTAAAAAGTTAATGGAAAGATTTGTATTATCTTTTAATTCTATTTTTCCATGAACTTTTTGAAGTACCCTTGTATGTGAACAAGTAGGTAGGTACAAAGAATCTCAGCAAAATTGTAATAGTAAAAAATTGGGAAAACCCCAAATTCTTCTTAACAGGGGAATGGATAAGTAACTTGCAGCATTTTCTAAAAATCAGTTAGTTAAAATAAACTGATTAGAACTATATGAATCAATATGAATATAGGTCAAAAACATAATTGAAGGGAAAAAAAGCAAATTGTATAATGTATACAACACGATACCATTTACGTAAAGTTTAAAAACATACAAAATTATTTTATATGAAAGACATATGTTATATAGAATAGCAGAATGGGTTCTCCAAAAAGCAGGTTCTAAAATAGGGTTACCAAGTAGGAGGTTCTTTAGTGAATGCTTTTGGGAACAACATTTTGTGGAAGGAAATGAAGGAAGGAGAACAGGGTGGAGGGAAAGTTTGGACCATGATGCAGTCTTGACAAAGACCTCTGTCAACCCCTCTGAAAATCTCTGAAACTGAGATTGCCCCCAGAATTGTCCTGAGTTAGGGTGAGGAGCCTGGCTTTTACCCCCCTGCACCTCATAATGAAAAGAGGCATGACTTTGGGGAGGCAGCTCTCCTCAGCCTCTGTGTAGTCATTAGGAACATTCACATCAATGTTCTGTTATTCTCCTAGAAATACAGTAGCATTATACTTCCCTCTGTCCTTTAAGTTAGATATGGCCATATAATTTGCTTTGGCCAATGGAATGTGAGCAGAAGTTGTATGGGTCACTTCTGGGTAGAAGCTTTTTTTTTTTTTTGTCTTTTTTCGTGTCTGGCAACGGATCGCAACCCTCAGTGTTGCACCCGTACCGGACCGGGACCGGCAACAGGATCACAACCCTCGGTGTTGCGCCCGCACCTCGCTCAGCCAGTGAGCGGGAACCGGTCTGTATGTGGGATCCGAACCCTCTGCGGGAGCGCTGCCATGCTCTCAAGCGGCGCACTGTAGCAGTGCGCCACTGGGCCGGCCCTGGGTATAAGCTTTTAATTGTCCAAAGGTAATTCTCCAAATTTCCTTCCCACTGCCATAGTGATCTGTGACATTCGAGCTGGTGAAGGCTCTTCCAGCTGCATTTCTGAATGAAGATAACGTGGATCAGTGCACTGATCCATTCTGTGATCAACAAGAGGCATGAGCAAAAAAGTAAACATTTTGTGTTGTAAATCACTAACATATGGGAGTTATTTGTCACTGCAGCATAACCTGGTTGTTCTGACTGATAACATTTTTGATTCCAAATATTACTTTTAGCATCTTTGATCTAACTTCTTACTTTTTGTCATATGTATTTACTTAATTTTCTTTCTTGTCTTGTTCAAGATCAGGATTTCACAAAGAATGTTCTGCAGAAAACTAGTCATGTGAGCTTCTCTCTGAAATCACGGATTTATGGTCAAGGAGGTAGGTAAACACGTACTTTATCATTCTCTCAGGGATTTATAATTGCTCATTAGCATATGAAATTTCCTGGGCAGTCTTTCCATAAAAAAACCTACTTTAATTAATTTTAATCTTCCATTTCACAAACTCATTCAACTATGGAACCCTAAAAATAACATGTATTAACATCTGACAGAGAAACACATTTTTGGAACCTATGCTCCAAGCAATCTTTCACTTTCCATTGCAAATTAAACACATCCAGTGGGTCTACTTGGAAATGGACAGAATGGAACTGGGACTTATTTACAGTGGGTCCAAGAACTCACAGCCTTTCTACAAGCATAAAATTTCAATAGAATTGACTTGTATAAAAACCATTCAATTAGCTTCAGAATCAACATACACATAGGATATACAGAATATGAAACACAAATATGTATTGGATATGGGGTTTTTAATTACCTAAGGCTGGCAATATGTTTGCAGTGATAATATGTAGACACATAAAAAGCAAAACAATAAGTTAGAACATAGTCACTGTCAAATGAGTGGGTATAGACAGATCCATGGGACTGTCTAAGGCCAGAGTTGGTAACTACATTCATTGTATTGGATCCCAGAATCAAGGATTCTCTCACTCAAGGAACACTCATTTTTGATATTATTCTGAATCTCTTTTTATTTTTTAGTAAATACAATTTTATTTTATTTTAGTTTAGTTTTATTTTATTTTGTCAATATACAATGTGGTTGATTATTGTGGCCCATTACCGAGACCTCCCTCCCTCCTCCTGCTCCCCCCTCCCTCCCAACAATGTCCTTTCTGTTCGCTTGTCGTATCAACTTCAAGGAATTGTAATTGTTGTGTCTTCTCCCCCACCTTCCCCCCAGGTTGTTTGTGTATTTATTTATTTATTTTTAGCTCCCGCAAATAAGTGAGAACATGTGATATTTCTCTTTCTGTTCCTGACTAGTTTCACTTAATATAATTCTCTCTTGAAGTGTGATGTATATGAACTTAAATCCTAAGCATAAACAAGGTGATTAGCATCTCTGTATATTTCCATGATGGCATCAGAAAACAAAAAACTTTCCAGTTTCTCAATCAGGCCAAGTCTAAAAAAATGCCTGCCTGTTTGCCTGCCGGCCTTATCACTGCTGCAAATTATAGCACCACTTGCTGGCTGAGAAAATGGCCCACTCAGAATAAGGAGGCAGGGCCGGCAGCTGTCTGTGCCTTTGTAAATGTGTTTGTGTTTTTTTTTTTTTTCTTATAGAATTTAGATGCGAGTTAAGGAATTACTTCTTTTGAATGAAAACTCCATATTTTAATAAATTAGAGTGGTTGACAACCTGGAATGGATGGAGCAGAATGTTGCATAATCTCTAATCTCCTCCTCTTCTGTTTATGTGTTCTGAATGAATAGAGAACTATTTTAGTTGAAAGGAAGGAAAGATAAAAACTTTAAAAGAAACATAAAACTACCAAAGTCTTGCCTTTGCCTACACACATAAGAGTTTGAGATCAGAATAAAATTCATAGTGTAATGTATTAGAGGCTCAGAACCCAGATATTTTGGGAGTAGATAGCTCAGCAAAAACACGAATTACTTTTAGACCCAATCTATTATTGATTATTTCAGTTTATAAAAAATGCACCCAATGCATCTTTGGGATGAAGAGTTCAAAGTCGTTGTGATTGTTTAGTTGGCTTATCTCTTGCACATAGAAATCTGCATATTTTATGTTGATTTGAAGTTGTATTCTTTGAGATTGTCATGCCATAAAAACAAAAAGTTAATTTTAAAGAATAAAATTCACGATGTCATCATAAATATGTTAATTACTTTTAAGTTACATATCAAATGATGCTATCCTGTCCATAAAAAGTTTTATTTAAATTATGAGGAATGGCTGCTGAGATTTGGAATGGGGCACTGTTTCCATCTCTACATAATAATTTTATCTCTCTGTATAATAATTAATATATAGTAGCTAATAATTCCTATAGCTTTGAATCAGCATAAAAAAATCCACCACAGAGTTCAAAGTGTGAACCCCATCATTTGTAAAGTGAAGTAATTAGTTTCTTTGCATTATCTGTTTACATTAAGTTACCAATTCTAACACTTCCCTTCTTCCTTTCTCTAATGCTTCCACACTTTCTCTCTGCTCCCCACTTCCAAAAGTTTTTGATCTGCTAAGTAGACCCAGTTTTCTTATTTTAAAAAAGACAAGGTGGTTATGCTGAGCTCAAAAGTTTCCTCTATCACTTTAGTTTGAGATAGATAACAATTCTTAGAAAGTTCTAATTTTGATTCCGAGATTCTTCTTTCTAACTTACAATGATGAAAAATAGTGTTTCTTATATCAAAATTAATTTCAAGTGCTACATTTAAATGAAAAAAAAAATATTACTTTGAAGTCAATTTCCTGATTTTCACTTAAAATATACTGTATATAAGCTGATAAAAAAATCAAACTGTCCTTTAAAGGGCTGAATTGTAGATACGTACATACATAAATATTCAAATCTTGAGTCTGGGTTTTGTTTCCTACTTGATTTTTACTGTTTCTTATATAATATTACATTTCTGATGGGGTGCAACTATTTTCAAATAAAGTAAAAGAAATCAAAGTCCAGCTATGTCATAAAAATGGTGTATTGCTCTCTTTATTAAAGGTGAAAGAGTTTAATACATTAATAAATTCCTAAATCAGCAGCTAGTTTGGCAAACTTCTTATATTAAATTAGATGGCATTTAATTATTAAGATAACTGGGTGAATGAGTGAAATGCTAATTAAAGATCCAGCAAACAGTTACTCTCCATTCCTGATTTTATAATCCAGTTTTCATCAGTAAAGTCAAATAAAGCTCACCATATCTGTACACATCTGAATATTTAGGGAAGAAATCTGTCTGTTGAATAAGCATCATTAGATGTAAACCTGAATATAAATAAATAAGCATATAAAAGAAAAAATATACTAAAAAACTCTATAGAGTGAGATTTCAAAAATGACAGGTGTATATATAAGACAAGCTATTTAGAAAAGTACATTTCACATTTTTGTGCAAAAAGTGAAAGCAAAGCAGCATTTTCAAATAGCAGGTAAATTGACGTTTGTGGTGTTGCATTACCAGTCCAACATTGCTGTCAGGCAGAAATAGGATAAATAAAGCAGTATGGCACAGAAATAGATTCTTAAAAATTGACTTCAAGTTTTATCTTGCTCATCATATGAATGTGAATAAAAATAATTCGAAAGCTTAATCTGAGCAAACTACTTATCATGGAGCACTTCATGAAATACTGGTTTCAAACAGTTTTTAGGACATAAAGTACAGAATGAAGGACTAGGAAACTCATTACCTGGTACAACCAAGTGTTTCTGAAGGTATTTTAATTCTTTCAAACTCTAGTTGATAAAGATGATTGAACCACCTTCCAGGAAGAGGTTGAGTGAGTTCTTATAAGGCTGTCCAACTAGAAATTTCTAGAACCACATTCATATCATATCAAACGTTGCTGCTACTTTCTCTGCATTGCTTTCAGGAAAGCATGAAACAACCCCACGGGCTATTGTGAAATGCCCACCTGCCCAGGTACATTTTTTTCTAAGGTTTCAATTCTGTGTTGTGTTTGTAGAATAGAATTTAATAGGAGTGAAGAATTTAATTGGCCTGGTTCACCTGGTTAATGAAGATAACCCTAGGGTTGTAGGGTCATTTACATTTACTGACTAAATTAGCTAGTCAAACAGTTTTCAGTGAAGCCAAGCACTGTGCTAGGCATATATAAGAGCCATATTGCTCATTAACCCCCTGCTCCACTGCTGCCCACCCCCCACCTCTGTATCCATGCTTTTAGCAATGTCATTTTGTAAATCTGTTCATCAAGAGGTAGAGTCTATCTCCTCACCCCTTTAATTTGGGCTCATCTTGTGATTTGTTTTAATCAGTAGAATGTGGCAGAAGTGATTGTGTTCCAGTACCCAGCCTAGCACTTTAGAAATTTTGCGGACTTTCCTCTCTTGGGAGCCCTTCCTTCAACACATAAACAAGCCCTAGTAATACAGCTAGGGGGTGAGACCACAAGGATCCTAACTAACTCAGCCCAGTTATCTTAACAGAGGTCCCAGATGTGTGAGAGATTTCTGCCAAATCAACAGATCTGATCTGAAGCTAACTTATAGTTGACCATATACAGACACATGGAGGGGCCCAGCTGAGATCAGAACTGCCCAGCTGAGCTCAGCTTAAATTGCCATGAACTAAATAAATACCTGATGGATACAGGTATATTGTAATCTGTCAATACTCCATTGCCTTCAATTAGCGCTATGGTACCTGAGACATGAGTGAAGAAATTCAGGGCCTGAAGCCATGAGCACATTAATCCACATCTCTATATGGACTATCATCTTTAAACTATCTGTTGAACTGTGCACAAACCAAGTTGATACCCACTGCCTTTCAGTAACTTTTAACAATTATTTACCTTATAAAACATTTAAATTTCTGTGTAGAACTACACAAAAAGTGTGTTTATGCGTCTTGAGTGATTGGCAAGTTTCATATTTTGAACAATTTAAAGATGAAAACCAGATGAGTGTCACATACTCACTAAGAAACAATCGGTAAAGTAGGTTTTTATACAACCAGCCATGTAGGTGTACACGATATTATGAATGGTCATCAATTCTCCCTTGTATCTGGGCATTTCAGATCAGTCAAGGATCATTCTCTCAATGTAGAGACATGACCAATAATGGGTTAGGAGATTAAATTGGTAATAAAAAGTCTCCCATCAAAGAAAATCCCCGAACCTGATGGCTTCACTACTGAATTCAAACATTTAAAGAACTAATACTAATTCCTCTCAAACTCCACAAAAAAGCTGAAAAGGAGGAAAGACTCCCAAAGTCATTTTACAAGGCCAGAATTACCCTGATACCAAAGCCTAATACCAAAGTGGAAATTATCCTTGAGATGCAAAGATAGGTCAACATATGCAAATCATATGTGAAGCATCACATTCACACAATAAAGGACAAAAGTCTTCATCACAGAACAAAGGACAAAATCTTCATTGAGGTGAAGATCATCTAAATAGATGCAGAAAAAGCATTTGACAAAATTCAACACCCTTTCATGGTAAAAACTCTCAACCAATTAAGTGTAGAAGGAATACACATGAACACAATAAAGGCTATGTATGACAGCATAATCTATATTCCATGGTGAAAAGTTGAAAAATTCTCTCTAAGACTTGTGAACAAGAGAAGAATGCCCTTTCTCTCCACTTCTATTTAATATAGTACTGGCAATTAGGCATGAGAAAGAAATAGAAGACATCCAAATCTGAAATGAAGAAGTTAAATTGTCTCTGTTGGCAGACATGGTTTTATATACAGAAAATCCTAAAGACTACATCAAAAAATTGTTAGAAATAAATGAATTTAGTAAAGTTGCAAGATGCACAATCAACATAAAAAATCAGTAGCTTTTCTACATACCAACGACAAACTATTCAAAAAGAAATCAAGAAAATAATCTTATACAAAAAAAGATACTTAGAAACAAATTTAACCAAGAAGATGAAAGATCTGTACACTGCAAACTATGAAATATTGATGAAAGAAATTGAAGAAGACACAAATACATAGAAAGATAGGCTATGTTACTGGACTGGAAGAATTAACATTTTAAAAATGTCCATATTAACCAAAGTGATATACAGATTCAGTACAATCCCTACCAAAATTCCAATGACATTTTTCACAGAAATAGAAAAAAAAATCTCTAGCATTTGTATGGAGCTACAAAAAAGTGAATAGGCAAAGCAATCTTGGGCAGGAGGAACAAAGCTGGAGGCATCACACTACCTGATTTCACAAGATCTTATGAAGCTATAGTAACCAAAGCAACATGGTAATGGCATAAAAACAGATACATAGATCCAATGGAACAGAATAGAGTGACTAGATATAAATCCATATGTTTATAGTCAATTTATTTATTTATTTAAATTTTATTTATATATTTTGAATGAGATATAATTGATGATACATATTTGTGGGGTACAGAGTTGACTATCAATGCTTGTGCACAATATGTGATGATCAAATAAGAATAATTAGCATATTCATCACGACAATACGTAATTAGTTTTTGTGTTCATTAATTAATTTCTTTCTTTTTTTTTTTTTTTGTCTTTTTTCGTGTCCGGCAACGGACCGCAACCCTCACCCAGACATGAAAAAAGACAAAAAAGGAAAAAAAAAAAAAAAAAAAGGAAGTTCAACGTATTGTTGTGATTGTTGTTTCTTTGTTTCTTTTTTAACTTATTGTTTAGCTCCCATTTATAAGTGAGGATATGTGGTATTTCTCTTTCTCTGCCTGGGTTATTTCACTTAACATAATTTTCTCCGAGCTCATCCATGTTGCTGTCAATATAAGAATAGTATTCCGTCGTGTATTCATACCACATTTTCCTTATCTAGTCATCCATCGATGGACATTTAGGTTAGTTCCACGACTTGACTATTGTAAATAGAACGTGATAAACATGGGAGTGCAGGTATCTCTCTGACGTGATGATTTCCATTCCTTTGGGTATATACCCAATAGTGGGATTGCTAGATCATATGGTAGTTCTATCTATAGTTTGAGAAATCTCCATCCTGTTTTCCATAATGGCTATACTAATTTAGAGTCCCAGCAACAGCGTAGAAGGGTTCCTCTTTCTCCATATCCTTGTCAGCATTTGTTATTTTCTGTATTTTTTATAAAAGCCAGACTAACTGGGGTGAGATGATATCACATTGTGCTTTTGATTTGCATTTCCCTGATGATTAGTGATGAGCATTTTTTCATATACTTGCTGCCCATTTGTATGTCTTCTTTTGAGAAATGTCTATTCAGCTCCTTTGTCCATTTTAAAATTGGATTGTTATTGTTATTATTATTATTATTATTTACTGTAAATTCATTTGAGTCCCTTGTATATTCTGGATACTAATTCCTTGCCAGGTATATAGTTTGCAAATATTTTCTCCCATTCTGTAGGTTGTCCTTCTGCTCTGTTGATTGTTTCCTTTGCTGTGCAGATGCTTTTTAGTTTGATATAATCCCATTTCTTTATTTTTTCTTTTTCGCTTGTGCTTTTGAGATCTTATTCATAATGTCTTTTCCTAGGCCTGCATCCTGAAGTGTTTCCCCTATGTTTTCTTCTAGGAGTTTTATAGTTACAGTTCTTATATTTAAGTCTTTAATTCATTTTGAGTTGATACTGGCATATGGTGAGATGTACGGGTCTACTTCCATTCTCCTATATATGGATATCCAGTTTTCCCAGCACCGTTTGTTGAAGAGGCTGTCTTTTGTCCACTGTATGTTCTTTGTGACTTTGTCAAATATCAGCTGGCTATAAGTATGTGGGTTGATATCCGGGTTATCTATTCCATTTCATTGGTTCCTGTGTTTGTTTTTATGCTATTACCATGCTGTTTCAGTTATTATAGCTTTGTAGTATAGTATGTCAAGTAGTGTATTACCTCTGGCTTTATTTCTTTTGCTCAGGATTGCTTTGGCTATTCGGGGTCTTTTGCTGTTCTGTATGAATGTTAAGATTGCTTTTTCTACTTCTGTGAAGAATATCATTGGTATTTTGATAGAGATTTTACTGAATGTGTACATCACTTTGGATAGTATGGTCATTTTCTCAACATTAATCCTTCCAATCTGTGGACATGAAATATGTTTCCATCATTTGGTGCCCTCTTTAATTTCTTTCAGCAGCATTTTGTAGTTCTCTTCTAGAGATCTTTCATCTTCTTAGTTAAATTTGTTCCTGGGTATTTTATTCTTCTGGAAGCTATTGTAAATGGGCTTTCTTTTTTGATTTCTTTTTCTTCTAATTAGTTGCTGGTATATAAAAATGCTAGTATTTTTGTGTATTGATTTTGTATGCTGCAACTTATTGAATTCATTTATCAGCTCTAGGAGTTTTTTTGGTAGAGTCTTTAGGTTTTTCTGTATATAGGATAATGTCATCTGTGAGCAGAGAGACTTTGACTTCATCTTTTCCAACTTGGATGCCCCTTGTTTCTTTCTCTTGCCTGATTGCTCTGTTTATGACTTCCAATACTGTGTTGAATAGGAGTGGTGAGAGTGGGCATCCTTGCCTTGTCCCTGTTCCTAAAGGGAAAACTTTCAGCTTTTTTCCATTCTGGATGATGTTGGTGGTGAATTTGTCATATATAGATTTTATTGTATTGAGGTACCTTTCTTCTATACCTATTATGTTGAGAGTTGCTATCATGAATGGATGTTGAATTGTGGAGAATAACTTTTCTACATGTATTTAGATAATCTCATGGTTTTGGGTCTTGATTTTGTTGATGTGATGTATTGCATTTGTTGATTTGTGTATGTTGTAGCATCCTTGCATCCCTGGGATGAATCCTGCTTGATCATGGTGTATAATCTTTTTGACATGATGTTGTATTGTTTGCTAATATTTCGTTGAGTATTTTTGTGTCTATGTTCATCAAGGATACTGGTCTGTAGCTTTCTTTTTGTGTTGTGCCTTTATCTGATTTTGGTATCAGGATGATGCCAGCCTCATAGAATGAGTTTGGGAGAATGGACTCTGCTTCAATGTTTTTGACTAATTTGGAGAGAATTGGTATTAATTCTTCTATAAAGGTTTGGTAGAATTCAGCAGAAAATCCATCGGGTCCTGGGATTTTCTTTGTTGGGAGACTGCTGATTACTGCTTCAATCTCATTACTTGTAATTGATCTGTTCAGGTTATCTGTTTCTTCTTGCTTCAGTCTTGGTAGTTTGCATGTGTTTGGAAATTTATCCATTTCCTCCACAATTTCAAATTTGGTGGTATGCAGTTGTTCATAATAGTTTCTAATGATTCTTTGTATTTGTGTGGTATTGGTTGTAATGTCTCTTTGTTCATTTCTAATTTTGTTATTCTCTCTTCTTTTTTTGTTTCATTTCTCTTCTGTATCATATTTTGGGATTCTATCTCATTTAGTTTTATTCTGATCTTAATTATTTCTTTCCACCTACCAAGTTTGGGATTGGATTGTTCTTGTTTTTCTAGTTCCTTGAGGTATAGTGTTAGATTGTTCATTTGAAGTCTTCCTATTCTTTTATGCAAGCATTTATTGCAATAAACTTCCCACCTAGTACTGCTTTTGAAGTATGCCATAGGTTTTGGTAAGTTGTATTTTTATTCATTTCAAGGAATTTTTTTTTATTTTCTGCTTTAATTCTTCTTTGACCCATTGGTCATTCAGGAGCATGTTGCTTAATTTCCATGTATTTGTATATTTTCCAGAGTTTTGTTTGTTGTTAATTTCTAGTTTTATTCCATCGTGGCCTGAAAATATACTTGGTATGAGTTCCATCTTTTTAAATTTGTTGAGATTTACCTTGTAGCCTAGCATGTGGTCTGTCCTGGAGAATGATCCATAAGCTGATGAGAAGAATGTAGTCTTCAGTTGTTGGATGAAATGTTTTATAAATATCTGTCAAGTCCATTAAGTCTAAAATGCTGTTTAAATCCAATGTTTCCCTGCTAATTTTTTGTCTAGATGATCTGTCCATTGCTGAGAGATGTGTGTTCATGTCCCTACAATTATTGTGTTGGGATCTATCTCTCCCTTTAGATCCAGTAACAGTTGCTTTACATATCTGGTTGCTCCAGTGTTGGGTGCATATATATATATTTATGATTGTTGCATATATATTTATGATTGTTGCATATATATTTATGATTGTTGCATCTTCTTGTTGCATTGATTCTTTTATCATTATATAATGTCCTTCTTTGTTTCTTTTTATAGTTCTTGGTTTGAAGTCTATTTTATCTGATAAAGGTATGTCTACTCCTTCTGATCTTTGGTTTCCATTTTAGTGGAATATCTTTTTCCATCCCTTCGGTATTAGTTTATGTATGTCTTTATTGGAAGTGAGTTTCTTGCAGGCTGCATATAATTGGGTCTAGTTTTTCAATCCATTCACCAGTCTATATCTTCTAAGTCGGGAATTAATACATTTACACACAGAGTTGCTTTTGAAAGGTATTGCTTTGTTATTGCCATTTCATTAATTTTTTTGTGGTTGTTTTGTTTTTCTTTTCTGCCTTTCCCTTTTTTGTTTGTCTCCACTTTTTTTTATTGTAGTGGTAAGATACATTTTTTTTCTCTTTCTCTTTGGTATGTCTGTTCTCCTAGTGGCTTTTATTCTTTCTCATGTATTTATGGTGATATATATTGCTCTGTCGATTTCAGATATAACTCCCTTGAGGATTTGTTGAAGGGCTGGTCTTGTAGTGGTGAATTCCTGCAGCTTTTGTTTGTCTGGGAAGGATACTATTTCTCTTTTATTTCCGAAGGAAAGCTTTGTTGGATATAGTATTCCTGGTTGGCAGTTTTTTTCTTTTAGGACTTTGAATGTGTCTTCTCACTCTCTCTTGGCCTGTAAGTTTTCTGTTGAGAAGTCTGCTGTTAGCCTGATGGAAAGTCCCTTATAGGTGATTTGACACATTTTCTTGTTGTTTTTTGAGATCTTTCCTTGTCTTTGACTTTTGACAGTTTTGCTACAATGTGTCTTGGGGAGGTCTTTTTGAGTTGAATCTGTTTGGGAATCTTTGAGCTTCTTGGATCTGTGGGGCCATATATCTCTCAATACTTGGGAAGTTTTGGGCTATTATTTCATTAAGTAGGCTTTCAATGCCTTCTCCTTTTTCTTCCTCTTCCAGTAAGCCCATAATCTGGATGTTTGTACATTTAAGGTTATAAGAAAGATCTCATAAGCTTTCTTCATTTTTAAATATTTTTTTCCTTTTTTTTTGGTCCAACTGTGTTAATTCAAAAAGCCTGTCTTCTAGTTCAGAAATTCTTTCCTCTGCTTGTTCCAGCCTGCTGCTTATGCTCTTAGTTGTATTTTTTATTTTGATGAATGCATTCTTCAGTTCCAGGATTTCTACTTGGTTCTTTTTATTGTTTCTATCTCTTTGTCAAATTTTTCATACATGTCCTGGATCTTTTTTGTTTGTTTTGACTTCATTGTGATTTTGTTTTTGTTTTTGATGTTTTTGTTCACCAGGTAGAGTTTCATTAATATTGATCTTCTTGGATCTGTGGGGCCATATATCTCTCAATACTTGGGAAGTTTTGGGCTATTATTTCATTAAGTAGGCTTTCAATGCCTTCTCCTTTTTCTTCCTCTTCCAGTAAGCCCATAATCTGGATGTTTGTACATTTAAGGTTATAAGAAAGATCTCATAAGCTTTCTTCATTTTTAAATATTTTTTTCCTTTTTTTTTGGTCCAACTGTGTTAATTCAAAAAGCCTGTCTTCTAGTTCAGAAATTCTTTCCTCTGCTTGTTCCAGCCTGCTGCTTATGCTCTTAGTTGTATTTTTTATTTTGATGAATGCATTCTTCAGTTCCAGGATTTCTACTTGGTTCTTTTTATTGTTTCTATCTCTTTGTCAAATTTTTCATACATGTCCTGGATCTTTTTTTGTTTGTTTTGACTTCATTGTGATTTTGTTTTTGTTTTTGATGTTTTTGTTCACCAGGTAGAGTTTCATTAATATTGACGTTTGGGATTTCTTTTCAGGTGATTCATGTTTCCTGTTGTTTGGGGTCTGGTATTGGAGAACAGTAGCCTACTTTTGGGGATGTCATGTTTCCCTGTTTTGTCATGCTTCTTGTATCTCTGCATTGATGTCTGAGCATCCGGTGGTTGTGTAGTCTCTTCTTTTAATTTTTGGAGTGGTTTTTGAGGGGAGAGATTCTTACCTGTAGAAATGTTTTATACTGATAGTCAGGTTGGGCTAAATAAGTTTGGCTCTGGGTGGGCACAGTAGTAAGTGCTGACTCACTTCCTGCACTTTCTCTGCTGGTGAGGTGGGCCACTGTGTCAGATGGGACTCTGGGCTCCTGTGGAGAGTGGTATGGCTCTAGGCAATTTCTATACCCATGGCACATTCTCTGCTGGTGCTAGAGAGCTCACCGCATCAGGAGGACCTCTAAACTCTGGGGGTAGGAGGGTGTGAATTCAGGAAGCCAATGCAAGGGACTTGTGCAGCCCCTTCTCACTGTCTGCTGGAGAGGGTATGTGGCATTGAGTTGGTAGGAGCTCTGTGCTCCCATAGGAGGAGGGCGTGGATACTGTCAATTGATTTTTGACAAAGATGCCAAGAACACACAGTGGGGAAGAGACAGTCTCTTCAATAAATGGTGTTGGTGAAACTGGATATCCACATGTAGAAAGATGAAATTAGAACTTTATCTCACATATCATATACAAAAATTAACTCAAAATGGACTAAAGAATTAAACATAAGACCTGAAACTGTAAAACTAGTAGAAGAAAATCTAGGGAAAAGTTCTATATCCTTGGTCTAGGCAAAGATTTTTTGGATATGACCCCATAAGCACAGGCAACAAAAGCAAAAATAGACAAATGGGATTATCACAAACTAAAAAGACTCTTCACAGCAGAGTAAACAATCAACAGAATGAAGAGACAACCTACAGAATGGGAGAAAATATTTGTAAACCACACATCTCATAAGTGTTTAATATCTAAAATGTATAAGGAAATCAAATAACTCAGTAGCAAAAATATAATCCAATTAAAAAATGGGCAAAGAACCTGAATATAAAATTTTCCATAGAAATCATACGAATGGCCAGAAAGTATATGAAAAAATGCTCAGCATTACTAGTCATCAGGGAAATGCAAATCAAATCCATAATGAGATTTCACCTCACACCTGGAAGAAGGGCTACTATCAAAAAGTCAAAAGGTAAGTGTTGGTGAGGATATGGACAAAAGGCAACACTTACACACTGTTCTTGGGATTGTAAATTAGTGCAATCTTTGTGGAAAACAGTATCACGTTGCCCCCAAAATTAAAAATAGAACTCCCATATGATCCTACAAACCCACTGCTGGATATATATCCAAAGGAAATCCGTATGACAAAGAGATACCTGCGCTATTCATTGCCGCATTATTCACAGTAGCCAAGATATGAAATCAACCTCCATATCTATCAGTGGATGAATGGATAAAGAAAATGTGATATATATATGCAATGGAATATCATTCAGACTTAAAAAGAAGGATATCCTGTCATTCATGACAACATGGATGGACCTAGAGGATATTATGCTAAGTGAAATAAACCAGGCATAGAAAGACAAATACTACATAATCTCCCTTATATGTGGAATCTAAAAAATTCGAACTCATAGGAGCAGAGAATAGAATGGTGGTTGCTAGAAGCTTGGAGGAGGGAGTATTGGGGTGATATTGTACAACATGGTGACTATAGTTAATAATAATTACATAATAACATAATAACAATGTATGGTGTACTCAAAAAATGTTGAGTAGCTTTTCAATGTTCTCACTACACCAAAAAAGTATGTGAGGTAATGCATATATTATTTAGCTCAATTTAGCTATTCCATTAGTGTATACATATTTCAAAACATCTGGGATCCGAACCCTCGGGCGGGGGCGCCACCGCGCTTCCCAAGCGGCGCACTATCCAGTGCACCACTGGGCCGGCCCAAAACATCATGTTGTATACCGTAAGTACATATGATTTTTATTTGTCAATTAAAAACATGAAAAAACAAAAGGAGAAACATGGAGTCCCCAACTCCAAACCATTCACCTTTATTAATTTTATTTAAGCCACTGTATGTCAATGCCCCAATTCATCACAGTTCATCATGAGCCACAGAGCAGACAAATGATAAAATTTTAGAGTTGGAAAGAACTTAGGTTCCTGAATGTGGTGGTGGTGAAAAAAGCAATAGTGTATAAAGAACCCTATTCTATTCCTAGCTGTGCCACATGTATGTATCTTCTTTAGTCAATAGTTTTTGATCAGTAAAATGAGTTTTGGTATAAATGACTTTTTTTGTGCAGAAGGCAATTAAAAAAATTAATTCCTCTGGGCCGGCCCGGTGGCGCACTGCGCTAGTGCGCCGCTTGGGAAGCGCGGCGGCGCT
>NW_007726555.1:553354-554383 GCF_000696425.1 Galeopterus variegatus | reverse complement strand
ACATAAATGACACAAGCAAGATAATAAAAATGACACTTAAAATACTTGAAAGAGCAGTTTTCAAGCACCCTAAATAGTTTAGGAACATGATTTTATCAATTGTCCTCCATAAAATACATTAAAGTCAGAATTGATCATCTAAAAGAATGTGTCTATATGTTTTCTCTAGTTTTACAGAAAGATCATTGGAAGACATTTCCTTTTTAATGTGTGAATTATAACAAGATTTAGGGAAATTGGCTAATAATATGTCAGGCTGATTAGATGAATTAGTAGATGAACCCAAGCTGTTACTGTACATATGTAAGTCCTCTGAGACGAGAATTTTTAATTGATTACTCAAGGGTGCTCGTTAAACTGGCAAGATGGCTGCTTGCTGATAATGTACATTAAAAAAAAATCAAATATAAAAGAAAGCAGTCAGTTAACCACCCTACTGGTGATAATGAACTTTATACAGATACCAAGACTAGTCAGTTTCCTTTGCTCCCTTCCTGTCCACCTCTCAAATCCCAACATCCCCAATCCCATCAATCAGTAATGGCATATCCTTCTTACCCTTCCCCATTCTCTAATCTCCTCCAGATAATTTTTTCTCATCTTTTGTTCCTGTATTCTAGTTATTTGTGCATAATTCTAATATTTTATATCCTCATTTCCCCTATAAAGCTCTAAATGCCCTAAAGTTTAATGTAATGTGTGGTGCGAGTGCGATTTAATCTGCCTGAACTGGATTGAAATCCTGCAACTCTGTTTAATAACTGTGCAACACAGGGAAATTTACTTAGCCAGAGCCCTTGTTTCCTCATATAATTTGAAGATAATAATGCCTATGATGCATGGTTGCTGTGGGAATTCAAGGTGATATAGATAAAGCTCCAGGGATTTAGGAATTAGTAGCTAAAATGATATTCTCTGACCGTTTCCTTCTATAGCAACCCGGCTTCCAAGTGACACTGCTTCCCCATGATGCTCTGGGTGTTGCTCCTATATTTTGGCTTCTTGGCGAGGACTCAGCATTATCCTGGT
>NW_007726555.1:550617-551893 GCF_000696425.1 Galeopterus variegatus | reverse complement strand
CAGCAGCCCCCATTCCAGAGCTTTACTCTCTCTTCAAACCTGTATGTCCTCCACATACCAGTTTGCTGAGTGGATGGTCCAGCTTGGCTTCACTAAAAGAATAAAGGCCATTAGTTATAAACTATCTCAACATCCTTCTCCATTCATCTATACTTTATTCATATTTTTCTCCTGTTTCAAAAAAAAAGGCAAGATAAATGCTATGGTCTGAATGTGTCCCCCAAATTAATGTTGAAACTTAATCACCAAAGTAATAGTACTAAGAGGTGGGAGCCTTCAGGAGGTGATTAAGTAATGAGGGCAGAGTCCTTATGAATGGGATTAGTGACCTTATAAAGGGCTGGAGGGAAATAGCTAGGCTCCTTTTTGCCCTTCCACCTTCCACCATGTATGGGCACAGCAACAAGTTGCCATCTTGGAAGCAGAGAGTAGCTCTCACCAGACTCTGAATCTGCCAGCACCTTGATCTTGGACTTCCCAGCCTCTAGAATTGTGAGAAATAAATTTTTATTATTTACAAATTGCCCAGTCTTAGGTATTTTGTTTTAGCAGAATGAATCAACTGAGACAATAAAGCAAGACATTGTTTCCACAGCTAGCTTCTCCATAGGCACTTTGGTCCATCTCCTCTGACTTCCATCATGATTTCTTAAATTATGTGGTATTTTAGTCTTCAATTTCTCCTTCTTTGGTAGATTCTTACCCATAGCTTACAAATATCCTAAAAAAGTTTTCTTTTTACCCTAACTACTACTCCAGCTTTCATACAAAATTGCACTAAATGTTCATCAATCTTGAGGAAGATATCTCCACTCATTGACTTTAGTAACTAACCTTTCCTTCACTTCAGCGCAATGTGGCATCTGCCTCCAAAACTAACAAAATTGCTTAAACACCCGATTGCCAGTCCTCAGTGGCCCTTTAGGCCTCTTGTTACTGGAAACAATTGACCACCTCTTGTGTTTATTTTGACCCAGTCTACCATCTAGTTGGAACTAGATAAGCAGGAGTTCTGGCAAAAATCTTGTATCTCTTTTTGCCTTTTTCATGTCATATCCTCTGCCTCTTGGGTTCTGCATTTACTTGATGTTTGATCTCTTGCTCCATCTCTGACTTCCAGCCAGAACTTATCACTTGAATCTCTTGGCTGATTTGCATCCTCTGGCAAATCTTTGGAACATGCCCACAGTGTCTGACATAGTTCCAGACTCCCTACCCCTACTGTGTGGCTAGTGAGCATATCTGGTTTTCCTTCTGGGACTGCTCTGACCTTCTC
>NW_007726555.1:547359-549885 GCF_000696425.1 Galeopterus variegatus | reverse complement strand
CCTCAGTCCATGTTATTTTTAACTTCTTACACCTAACAGCTACTTGAACATTGAATGGTATCTTGTATCTATTTTTGTAACAATTTCTTCTGATGCAGCCTAGACCAGCCTTGCATAGTCTTTTGCTTTGACTTTTCACATAGTCTAGCATCTGGACACGTTTCATAATTTTTGTCTTAAGACTCAAAGCTTTGCCTATCTTTTACTATGTACTCCAGCTACATTAGACAACTTGTTTCTCAAACTTAATTTAAGATTTGAAGTTCTATGTACTCTTCCTCTTTTGTCTACGGTGACTTTGCTTTCTTTTCTTCTGATTTAAAACTTAATTCTGTGTCCATCTCTTGTACTAGAGCTTCTGAAAAGCCTTTCCTAAGGCTTTCTGCTGTGTTCCCATAGCACTTATATTTCTCCCCTCCAAATGTGACTCAAGGACCCAGGCTCCTTCCACCTTGTGGCTCTGCCATTTCCTAGAGCTCAGAGTGTTTCATTAGGTCTTCTGCATCTGGTTGGAAGACAAGGGAGGTAAATGGAAGTTTATGGCACATATCACTGCTGGTAACAACACAGTGGCCAGAACTCAGTCACATAGTTGCAGCTAACTACAATGGAGGCTGTAAACAATAGTTCAGATGTGTCCTAGAGGAAAAGGCAAATGGTTTGGTGAACAGCTAGTGAATGTCTTCCACATGGACACATATGAGATGATTAGTATATGTGGTTGTAAAGTGAATAAGTGAGTGATTTTGGAATAGATATTAATTGAGGTAATTCTGTATCAGTGTCCCAGCCCTTCAGATTCCTCATTGGCTTCCAATATTGTAATTCAAGAAACATAAACATTATACCTTTAGGTTTGGTCAGGAAATTGATTGTACTACTTAATCAAATATTTTTATTAAAAACATTTATCATATTTAACCTTTATTTGTAGAGGATTCATAAAGAAGATATACTTCACAGGGCCTGGTTTTCCAAAGCCTTGCAGTTTCAAATATTGACCTTGCAAAGGACAGGAAATTTTCCTCAGGCTATAAAGTCTCTGGTATAAGATAAAGAATTCTAACACAGCAAGGTTGCTGGATCAAAGACAGACAAGTTACTGATTGATATGTAAAGATACTGAGAAATTGCTGTAAGAAAGAATGTTTGCTGAGATCAAGCTTTTGTTGGTGGATCGCTTAATTGTGTACTGGAATGTCATCTGGCTTGTTTCACTGAAAGTTGCCAGTCTATATTGTTAAATTATAACTCCACCTATTTCTCTTCCTGTAACTTCCTGGGCTGGAAAATAAATGCAGGAAGAGAACCCCAATTTGGGGTTAATTTCCCAAGGAAGGGATGTCTCTCATTTGAGGGTTCCAGGGAAGTTAACCACTTTGGGGCTTCTCACTGGTCAGAAGAGATGGGCTTTGATTAATCCTCTGTGGCTCTGTCACCCAGGGGAAGAGGGGTGACAAATCTGTGTGGGGCAAAGCGATACTTACTGACATTATAAATTTCAGATATTGACCACTATCCAAAGAATACTAATAGTGTAATAAAGATAATCTAATTTGTGTTTCTCATAATGATTTACAAATCATTCAAAATTACTTCATGATGTCACCAAGCTTCATAGTCATCCATTTCAAGATCCATCCAATAACAGTTTGTTGGGAATGGCAGGACCTGTGTAAAATGCTGTCCTACTGTGTATATTCGAAAGAGCATTGGGGGTGCTAGGCTTGGCCCTGCATTGCTTCCTGGCTGGGTATAGATAAGACTCTTTAACTTAAATTTCTTCACCTTTAAAATGATGGGATTTTAATGGATGATCTCTTAAGCCTCTTGCAATTTTAACACTCACTTCTAGGATCTGTTTGAAAGTGCTGGTTAATAGAAGATAGTCTGGTTAATAAGCTAATAGAGTGACAGTCAGTGGAGAGCTTACTGTTTCTAAGTGAATTAGTTTAAATTAAATTGTGTTTAGTACTAGAAGTGTGTTAATCATCTTTAAAAGCCAAGGGAAAGTATTTTCTAAAAATATGTGTGATCTTCTTTTTTTACTATACTTATAATCAGATGGAAACACTGGAATTATTGGGTTCATTTGCAAAGGCTGTTCCCCTCTCCAGTACTCATGTGATATCACATACCTGTCATGCTGCTAAATGGTCTACCACTGAGAGTAGCCAATGGCTTTTGTTATCTTAATAATATCATTTCTTAAGATGCTATTATTGTNTTTTACTATGTACTCCAGCTACATTAGACAACTTGTTTCTCAAACTTAATTTAAGATTTGAGGTTCTATGTACTCTTCCTCTTTTGTCTAAGGTGACTTTGCTTTCTTTTCTTCTGATTTAAACCTTAATTCTGTGTCCATCTCTTGTACTAGAGCTTTCCTAAGGCTTTCTGCTGTGTTCCCATAGCACTTATATTTCTCCCCTCCAAATGTGACTCAAGGACCCAGGCTCCTTCCTCCTTGTGGCTCTGCCATTTCCTAGAGCTCAGAGTGTTTCATTAGGTCTTCTGCATCTGGTT
>NW_007726555.1:533095-545849 GCF_000696425.1 Galeopterus variegatus | reverse complement strand
TGAGAGTAGCCAATGGCTTTTGTTATCTTAATAATATCATTTCTTAAGATGCTATTATTGTAGCAGAAATAACTGTTTGTTTATTGGCAAAGAGTGCTTTGGATTGGTTTTACTCGCAAAGGGTTTGTTTAGGGACCATGCAAGTAAGATTGACACCCAAGAAGACGTGTATCAGTTCTTGGTGTGGTGCAGATTGCTCTGCTTATGCCACAGCTTAGATGTTTTCCTGCTATTCTACCCAGTATCAGTAAATGTAACCTGCTTTAATTTTAGTTTTTGCTCCAGCTAACACTCATGAAATGGAAAAGGAAGGTTCCAGATTTCACATTGTTCCAGAAATTAATGCCAGTGAAGTCAGTAGTGTACATCTAGTTAGCACAGTTTCTTTGTGAAGGTCCTGAAAATACAGGGGGACTTGGAATTAACACCTGTGGTCCAGAACCTAATCCACCACTCAGATGTGGCACAATAGTCAAATTTCTTAAGCCTGCTATTCCTGACTTGTTATTTATGAAATGGAAATAATGCACTCGTTTGTTTATTTATTGAGTATCTACTATGTGTTAGGTACTCTTTTAGGACTGGGGAAATCGTATCAAACAAAATAAATTCCCACTTAGATGAAGCTTACATTCAAGTAGAGAAAGCAAACAAGAAACACATTTTATTAGATGCCAAAAACACTATGGAGAAAATTAAAGTAGAGTAAGTGCCTGAGGGGTGGGGTACTATTTTATCTGGGCAGTCAAGAGAGAATTTGAATAGGTGACATTTGAGTGAAAACTTAAAAGTGAAGGACAAAACTATATAGAAAAAAGTATGTTTCAGGAAAAAGGGAGGGCAAATGTAAAAAGCCTGAAAAATGAACAATTACTATTTCTTTTTTCACCTACATTATAGGGTTGCTATGAGTATCAAATGAAATAATATATGTGATCTGTATATTGTTAAGTATTGAATTTATTTCCTCTGCTTTTGCAGTTACTATTTTTATAGCTCATTGTTGCAAAGCGAACTATTTTATGTCTCATTAAAAGACAGAAATTCCCTGACAGAGAATTTAAAAGACATGTAGCAACTACCAAAATCTTAAGGTCCACTATTGAAAATATACTTTCTCTGTACCTTCAAAGAATTTATAAATTACTGAGAGATGTCTGTATAAAGAGAAGAGTGTGAGAGAAAACAATGCAAGGCAAGTGTCAGTTTCACGCAGTGGTCTAGTGAATCACTTCCAAGCTTTGAGAATTCAGTGATTCTTATGACACAAGAGGTGGATTTCTCTACTTAGGAAAATTCTTTACATCAGGTTTCCCTCTCTATCTGGCTTCTTTCTCTTTCCTTTCTTTCTTATTTTTTTTTCCTGCCTTTTGCACTCAAATTTGGTGATGGCTTACAAGAGCACAAATAATAAATAGTTTGAGAAAGAGGAGCTTATAACAGTCACATGAATACAGCTAAAAATACATTTCTTAATGTTAAATTCAAGCACTATCAGATAGTTTCATAAGTTAAGTGGCATAAATGAGGTGGAGAGAAGTCTCCTTTCTTCTGCTCCTCTAATATCGGGAAAGTTGACTTGAGCACAGAAACACTATTGCCACCTATTTGTACTTGTTCCTATACATACGTGGAACAGGTATCCAAAATCTTTTGTGAAGTGAGGCAGGGTATTCCAGGTACTTCAGCTGGGAGTCCTAGTCTTCAAATCAGCGCAGCCCACGTGTCAGGCACACGAGTGAAGGAGCCTGTTGCAAACATATAAACAACTAACTTTGGACACAGAAAAATAATTGAAAGAGTGTCTACACACCGAGAGAGCAATTCCATAGAGCGATTGTTTAGCATTAGTGAAATATCCATCCCTGGGGTAACTCACATAATATTTAGTCATGAATGTTTGCATACAGAATCATTATGTACTTGAAATATCATTGAAAGTTATAAATATATTCCCCAGCCTTGACACTAACCCATACCATGATCTGAAAATGAGAACCTCTTTTGTAATGATTTGTAGACAGTAAGTCCTATATTCTTTCATTCATTCATTTATTTAGCCATCTTAAATCCAAGATTTGTAAGGCTCTTTGAGCACATGCTGTAATAACATTGGGGTCACAGTTTTATAGTGCCTGGGAAAAGAAGCAAGGCTGAAGATATAGAACACTAGGGTTTTAACTGCTGTAGTTGGCAAAAAGAAATGAATTTCTGAGGTCTTCCAGGTCTCTTTTTTAAAGTTTACACCAAGTTCCCCCCCCCCAATCATTCCCAAGAGACTCATGATTGCTAAACTCTAGAATGCTTAAGGCACACCTAAGATGCTTGCTACAAATGTGGAGACCCTGATTCAGCATGTCTGAGGTGATGCCCAGAGTCTGTATTTTAAATAAGGACCCAGGTCCTTCTGATGCAGGTGGTCTGTGGACTGCATTGTGAGAAACACTGTTTACAGAAATTCGCTCAAAGGTAAAGAAGTCCTTAGAGAAGCTGAATGTTGTAATGAGTGACAAATGGTCAACAGGTGGTTCTGCTTGAGCAGGAGGCGTGGAGTCCTGTGAAACTGGTGCGGGCAGAGAAAGAATTTTAATAAAGAATTTTCACAAAGAATTATGAGTTGGTCTGGTTAGAAGGGGCTGTGGTGGGTATCAGAAAACAGGACATTGGTTGATCAGAATTAGAAGAGCTTTGAAGGCAAGGGGAGGATTTTTCCCAGGTAGATATGGGGCCCAGAGGAGAGACAATTACTAAAGAAATTTTTCTGGTTGCTATAGCTGTACAACAAACTATACCAAAAGCTTAGTTGTTTTAAACAACACCCATTATATTGTGCCCATGGCTTAGGAGCTTGAATCAAGCACATGGAGGCTAGCTAGTCTCTGCTCTAGGATGTCTGGGACCCCAACCAGGGAGACTCAAAGGCTAGGAGGGACTCCATGGATAGGGTCTGAAATCAGCAGCAGGCTCCTTCACTTGTGTGCCTGACACCTGGGCTGCACTGATCTGAAGACTAGGATTCCCAACTGGAGTACCCATACAGGGCCTTTCCATGTAGCCAGGCATCCTTGAAATATGAGGATGCTTCAAAAAGTTCATGGAAAGATTCATATTATCTTTTAATTCTATTTTTCCACAAACTTTTTGAAGTACCCTCATATGGTGGCTTCAGGGTAGTTAGACCTTTTACATGGTGGCTCAGACCTCCAAGCATGAGTGTTCCAGTGAATATTATGGAAACTGCATCATTGTAAGACGTATGGCCCAGTCTCAGCAGTCACACAGCATCACTTCTGGCATGCTCTCCTGGTTGAAGCAGTCACAAGCCCACCCAAATTCAAGGAAAGGGGAATTAACCCCCACTTCCTGATGGGAAAGTAGCAAAGTCACACAAGAGTGTGTGGTACAAGAAATGTTGTGCCATCTTGGAGAATAAAATCTGTCACAGAGATTATGGGAAGAATCTAGGGTGCTGGGAAGCTTGAAGAATAGAAAGAAAATGGGTAAATCAATTGTAGTAAGTCCATTCAATGTAATACCATGCAGCAGTGAGAACGAGTAAACTACAGCTCCATACATTAACATGGATGAAGCTTAGAAATACTGTGCATCATCAGTGCAAGTTGCAGAATACTCAAAGCATGCCACCATCTTCATAAACTTCAAAATAGTTACAAAATAAGCAACACATTTTTATTGCAACCTCTGGAGGTTATGGGTGGCAAGATGAAGGAACAGAGCAGAACACACAGGGAATTTCTAGCTTCCAACAATGCTCTACTTTTAAGGTGGGGATGCGTTCATGGGTATTCATCCCTTGCTCTACTCATTTACTGCTATTTTGTGCATGCTGACTGAGCGATTAATTTACTTACTCATTCAACAAACATATATTGAGAGCTGGTATGTGCCCAACATGTGTTAGGTGGTGAGAACTGAATGATGAATAAGATAGTCGTAGTTCCTATCTTTCCAGAAGGGGCTTGTGGTAAAGACATACACGGTGAGGAAACAAACAGGCAATGATGTACAGTGAGGTAAGCCCTCTCTTAGGAGGACAACACTTGTGGGGGACGTTGACCCAGCCTTGGAAGTCAGGAAAGTTCTCTGTAAGGAAAACATATCTTAATGGAGACCTAAAGGAAGAATAGAGAGAGGGAAGAGCATGTGCAAAAAAGGATTTGAAGGTGAGAGAGGCTTAACATGTTTGTGGTACTGACTGAGCAAGGAAGGTGAGGTGGGAAGGTGCCAGAGAAGGGTCTGGACACTTAAATAGGGTCTAGATCATGAAAGGCCTTGAAGACTTTGCATTCATGGACACTCTTGGTTGCAAGGGCCAGAAGCACACCTCAACCAAGACAATTTTTATCATGAATATGAGGCACCATCTATGGAGCCCAAGGATAGGTGTGGGGTTAGTTCGCAGAGACCCTGAACTTGAATGCCATCAGCATGCTTTCATCTTGGTTCATCCGTGTGTACCTGTCTTCTTTCTCTCTGCAGACACCTCTGTTTTTATGTGTCACATAACAGAAAACATGACCACTGACTCCCTTAGTCCCAAGTCATAACATCCCGGGGAAGAGANGGAATTAACACCTGTGGTCCAGAACCTAATCCACCACTCAGATGTGGCACAATAGTCAAATCTCTTAAGCCTGCTATTCCTGACTTGTTATTTATGAAATGGAAATAATGCACTCATTTGTTTATTTATTGAGTATCTACTATGTGTTAGGTACTCTTTTAGGACTGGGGAAATCGTATCAAACAAAATAAATTCCCAGTTAGATGAAGCTTACATTCAAGTAGAGAGAGCAAACAAGAAACACATTTTATTAGATGCCAAAAATACTATGGAGAAAATAAGTAGAGTAAGTGCCTGAGGGGTGGGGTACTATTTTATCTGGGCAGTCAAGAGAGAATTTGAATAGGTGACATTTGAGTGAAAACTTAAAAGTGAAGGACAAAGCTATATAGAAAAAAGTATGTTTCAGGAAAAAGGGAGGGCAAATGTAAAAAGCCTGAAAAACGAACAATTACTATTTCTTTTTTCAACTACATTATAGGGTTGCTATGAGTATCAAATGAAATAATATATGTGATCTGTATATTGTTAAGTATTGAATTTATTTCCTCTGCTTTTGCAGTTACTATTTTTATAGCTCATTGTTGCAAAGCGAACTATTTTATGTCTCATTAAAAGACAGAAATTCCCTGACAGAGAATTTAAAAGACATGTAGCAACTACCAAAATCTTAAGGTCCACTATTGAAAATATACTTTCTCTGTACCTTCAAAGAATTTATAAATTACTGAGAGATGTCTGTATAAAGAGAAGAGTGTGAGAGAAAACAATGCAAGGCAAGTGTCAGTTTCACGCAGTGGTCTAGTGAATCACTTCCAAGCTTTGAGAATTCAGTGATTCTTATGACACAAGAGGTGGATTTCTCTACTTAGGAAAATTCTTTACATCAGGTTTCCCTCTCTATCTGGCTTCTTTCTCTTTCCTTTCTTTCTTATTTTTTTTTCCTGCCTTTTGCACTCAAATTTGGTGATGGCTTACAAGAGCACAAATAATAAATAGTTTGAGAAAGAGGAGCTTATAACAGTCACATGAATACAGCTAAAAATACATTTCTTAATGTTAAATTCAAGCACTATCAGATAGTTTCATAAGTTAAGTGGCATAAATGAGGTGGAGAGAAGTCTCCTTTCTTCTGCTCCTCTAATATCGGGAAAGTTGACTTGAGCACAGAAACACTATTGCCACCTATTTGTACTTGTTCCTATACATACGTGGAACAGGTATCCAAAATCTTTTGTGAAGTGAGGCAGGGTATTCCAGGTACTTCAGCTGGGACCAAAACTGAGCAAGGAAGATGTAGAAAATCTGAACAGACCACTAACAATAAAGGAGATTGAAGCTGTTATCAGAAGGCTCCCAACAAAGAAAAGCAGGAATCAGGCCGTAATAACTTCGTATAGCATACATTATACGAAGTTATACGAGCAGCCCACGTGTCAGGCACACGAGTGAAGGAGCCTGTTGCAAACATATAAACAACTAACTTTGGACACAGAAAAATAATTGAAAGAGTGTCTACACACTGAGAGAGCAATTCCATAGAGCGATTGTTTAGCATTAGTGAAATATCCATCCCTGGGGTAACTCACATAATATTTAGTCATAAATGTTTGCATACAGAATCATTATGTACTTGAAATATCATTGAAAGTTATAAATATATTCCCCAGCCTTGACACTAACCCATACCATGATCTGAAAATGAGAACCTCTTTTGTAATGATTTGTAGACAGTAAGTCCTATATTCTTTCATTCATTCATTTATTTAGCCATCTTAAATCCAAGATTTGTAAGGCTCTTTGAGCACATGCTGTAATAACATTGGGGTCACAGTTTTATAGTGCCTGGGAAAAGAAGCAAGGCTGAAGATATAGAACACTAGGGTTTTAACTGCTGTAGTTGGCAAAAAGAAATGAATTTCTGAGGTCTTCCAGGTCTCTTTTTTAAAGTTTACACCAAGTTTTACCCCCCCCCCCAATCATTCCCAAGAGACTCATGATTGCTAAACTCTAGAATGCTTAAGGCACACCTAAGATGCTTGCTACAAATGTAGCGACCCTGATTCAGCATGTCTGAGGTGATGCCCAGAGTCTGTATTTTAAATAAGGACCCAGGTCCTTCTGATGCAGGTAGTCTGTGGACTGCATTGTGAGAAACACTGTTTAGAGAAATTCGCTCAAAGGTAAAGAAGTCCTTAGAGAAGCTGAATGTTGTAATGAGTGACAAATGGTCAACAGGTGGTTCTGCTTGAGCAGGAGGCATGGAGTTCTGTGAAACTGGTGCGGGCAGAGAAAGAATTTTAATAAAGAATTTTCACAAAGAATTATGAGTTGGTCTGGTTAGAAGGGGCTGTGGTGGGTATCAGAAAACAGGACATTGGGCCAGCGCGGTGGCGCACTGCTGCAGTGCGCCACTTGGGAGCGTGGTTGCACTCCCGCCGAGGGTTCGGATCCCACATACAGACCAGTTCCCGCTCACTGGCTGAGCGAGGTGTGGGAGCAACACCAAGGGTTGCGATCCCGTTGCCGGCCTGGTCTGGTATGGGCGCGACACTGAGGGTTGCGATCCATTGCCGGACACGAAAAAAGACAAAAAGGAAAAAAAAAAGAAAACAGGACATTGGTTGATCAGAATTAGAAGAGATTTGAAGGCAAGGGGAGGATTTTTCCCAGGCAGATATGGGGCCCAGAGGAGAGACAATTACTAAAGAAATTTTTCTGGTTGCTATAGCTGTACTGGGCCTTGAAGACTTTGCATTCACGGACACTCTTGGTTGCAAGGGCCAGAAGCACACCTCAACCAAGACAATTTTTATCATGAATATGAGGCACCATCTATGGAGCCCAAGGATAGGTGTGGGGTTAGTTCGCAGAGACCCTGAACTTGAATGCCATCAGTATGCTTTCATCTTGGTTCATCCGTGTGTACCTGTCTTCTTTCTCTCTGCAGACACCTCTGTTTTTATGTGTCACATAACAGAAAACATGACCACTGACTCCCTTAGTCCCAAGTCATAACATCCCGGGGAAGAGACCTATCAACCATGGCTAGAGTACTGATGCAGCTCTCAGGGAAGCCGTGTAGACAGATAGGAGCAACAGCTTGAGAAGAGATCCTCCAATGTCTGTCTCTCTGTTAAGGTCTGGTGCTTTTTCCTAAAAGTAGTAGAGTTTTAATTGGAAGATAGTATAACCTGATTTGTATATCAGAGAGATGACTTTATCCAGAGTTTGGAGAATAGTTTGGGTTGAAGGGGTGCTGGTGATAAGGTCAAATAGAGGAAGGCAAGTTGGGAGCTGGCTGCAGGTGAGAGAGAATGTGGTGTGGGCAGTGGCAGTGGGACCCTGTGGCCATGTGATGTTCATTTCTGTTTATTTTCTACTAGACTTGAGTGTTTCAAACTTGTGTCATTAGCACATTTTTCTAAAAAATTTGGCTTCCAAAGAGGAGTGGGAAATGTTTCCATAGTCAACAAAATAGACTTCTCCAGGTGATTGATAATGCAAATTATTATATCAAAGGATCTCAGAAATTGTGTGTTAAAGAAACAAGTCCAGTTTTCTTTGACACAGAGTTTCTCACATATATGAGGGTACTGCAAAAGTTTGTGGAAAAATAGAATTAAAAGATAATACAAATCTTTCCATGAACTTTTTGAAGTACCCTTTTGACGTACTTGTCAGGGAAGATCTTCTTTCTTCTAATACCTAAGAACAGGCCATAGAATCGTCTTTGCAGTTTGGAAATACCACACAGACACTGTGGAGAGCAAAGAAAAGACTGTTGAAGTTAGTTTACTCTTTCCAACATGCGTTAGGTAGTGAGAATTGAACTACGCTTCAAGATCATCCAGGATGCTGCTTTAAACAGTCTTCTGCCTGAACTCTCTCAAGATCTAGTACCATACTAGACATTTCTATTTCTCTCCATCAAGTCAACCCAACATTTCTAAAAACAAAATTCAAATGATGCCTTTGTTCTTCCAATTACCCAGGTTAGGGCTCTTCCCTCTTCATGATTCCTGCATAACAAATATGATTCACAGATGTTTTGAGGCCTCCTTAGTGTCTGCATCTGTCCTTTTTGNAAGTCACAGATCTTCAGATTCAGGAGGCTCAAAGATCCCCAAACATATTCAACCCAAAAAAAGTCCTCTCCAAGACATGTTATAGTCAAATTGGCAAAACTCAAAGACTAAAAGAGAATTGTAAAAGCTGTAAGAGAAAAGTGGCAAGTCACCTATAAGGGAGCCCCAATCTGACTAACATCAGACTTTTCATCAGAAATCCTAAAAGCCAGAAAAGAATGGGAAGATATATTAAAAATACTAAAGGACAAAACTTCAAGCCAAGAATACTTTACTCAGCAAGGCTATACTTCCAAAATGAAGGACAAATAGTATATTTCTCAGACAAACAAAAGCTGCGGGAGTTTGCTACCACATGACCAGCCTTACAAGAAATTCTCAAGGGAGTACTGGGTTTGATACCTGAAAAACAACCATCACTGCCATGAATACTCAAGAAAGAACAAAACCTACCAGTAAAACAGAAATGCTAACAATAAAGAGAAAAAGTGGTTTATCTACCACCCCAAGAAACCGACAAACATGAAGACAAACAAAATCAGAAAGAGAGGAAAAAAGATACTTAAGACATCTAAACAAAAATCAATAAAATGCTAGGAGTAAATCAACACCATTCAATAATAACTCTAAATGTAAAAGGATTAAATTCCCCACACAAATGACAGACTGACTGGATTTAAAAAATGGACCCAACAATAGGCTGCCTTCAATAGACTCACCTCACCGGTAAAGACACACATAGACTAAGAGTGAAAGGATAGTAAAAGGGGCCGAGCCTGTGGCGCACTTGGGAGAGTGCGGCGCTGGGAGCACTGCAGCACTCCCGCCGTGGGTTCGGATCCTATATAGGGATGACTGGTGCACTCACGGCGCTCAGTGGCTGAGTGCGGTGTGGCCGGTCTCAAAAAGGACAAAAAAAAAAAGAAAGGATAGTAAAAGATATACCATGCAAATAGAAATGAAAAATGAGCTGGAGTAGCTATTCTTATATTAGGTAAAATAGATTTTAAACCAAAAACTGTAAAAAGAGATAAAGAAGGCCACTATATAATGATAAAATGATCTATCCATCAAGAAGACATAACAATCATAAATATATATGTACCCAACATTGGAGCAGCGATATTTATAAAGCAAACACTATTAGATCTAAAGAATGGGATAGACACTAACACCATAATAGTGGGGGAACTGAACACCCCACTCTCAACATTGGACAGATCATCTAGGCAAAAAATCAATAGGGAAACACAAGTTCTAAACAACACTTTAGACCAATTGGACTTGGCAGATATCTACAGAATATTCCATCCAACAACCTCAGAATATTCATTCTTCTCATCAGCTCATGGAACATCTTCCAGGATAGACCACATGTTAGGTCACAAAGAAAGTCTCCACAAATTCAAAAAAATTGGAATTATTCCATGTATTTTTTCAGATCACAATGGATTTAAATTAGAAATAAATAACAAATGAAACTCAGGAAATTATATAAACACACAGAAATTAAACAACATTCTACTTAATGACATATGAGTCCAAGAAGAAATTAAACAAGAAATCAAAAAATTTCTTGAAACTAATGAAAATAATGCACATCATACCAAAACCTGTGGGATACTGCAAAAGCAGTACTAAGGGGGAAATTTATCGCATTAAATGCTTACTTCAGAAGAATAGAAAGATGGCAAGCAAACAACCTAACACTTTACCTTAAAGAACTAGAAAAACAAGAACAATCCAAACCCAAAGTTAGTAGATGGAAAGAAATAATTAAGATCAGAGAAGAACTAAGTGAACTAGAAACCCCCCAAAATGATACAAAAGATCAATGAAACAAAAAGTTGGATTTTTGAAAAGACAAATAAAATTGACAAACCTTTAGCAAGGCTGACTAAGAAGAGAGAAGACCCAAGTAATAAAAATTAGAAATGAAAAAAGTGATATTACAACTGATACCACAGAAATACAAGGAATCAGTAGAGACTACAATAAACAAGTATATGCCAAAAAATTTGAAAATATGGACAAAATGGATAAATTTCTGGACACATACAAACTACCAAAACTGAACCAAGAAGATATAGAAAATCTGAACAGACCAATAATAATAAAAGAGATTGAAGCTGTTATCAGAAGGCTCCCAACAAAGAAAAGCCCAGGACCAGATGGGTTCACTGCAGAGTTCTACCAAACCTTCAAAGATCAATTGATACCAATTCTGTACAAACTATTCCAAAAGATTGAAACAGAGGCCATTCTCCCAAACTCATTCTATGAGACAAATATCATCCTGATACCAAAACCAGACAAAGATACATCAAAAGTAGAAAACTACAGGCCAATATCCTTGATGAATATACATGCAAAAATCCTCAATGAAATACTAGCTAACAGGATAAAGCAATACATATACAAAATTATACACCATGATCAAGTGGGATTCATCCCAGGGATGCAAGGTTCATTCAACATATGCAAATCAATAAATGTTATACACCACATCAATAAAAGCAAAGACAAAAACCATGTGATCATCTCTATAGATGCTGACAAAGCATTTGACAAAATTCAACATTCGTTTATGGAAAAGACTCTCTACAAGTTATTTATAGATGGAAAGTTTCTCAACACAATTAAAGCCACATATGATAAGCCCACTGCCATTATCATCCTGAATGGGGAAAAGCTTTAAACTTTTCCCTGAAGAACAGGAACTAGACAAGGATGCCCACTGTCACCACTCCTATTCAACATAGTGTTGGAAGTATTAGCCAGAGCAATCAGAGAAGAGAAGGAAATAAAGGGCATCCAGATTGGAAAAGATGAAGTCAAACTTTCCCTGCTTGCAGATGACATCATCCTATATATTGAAAAGCCTAAAGCCTCTACAAAAAAACTCCTAGAGTTGATAAATGATTTCAGCAAAGTTGCAGGATGCATAATCAAAACACAAAAATCAGTAGCATTTCTATACTCCAACAGTGAACATGCAGAAAAAGAAATCAAGAAAGCTAACCCATTTACAATAGTCACCAAAAAAATAAAATACTTAGTAATAAAATTAACCAAGGATGTGAAAAATCTCTATGAAGAGAACTACAAACTACTGTTGAGAGAAATTAAAGAGGACACAAGAAGATGGAAAGATATCCCATGGTTTTCGATTGGAAGAATTAGCATTGTAAAAATGTTCATATTTCCCAAAGTGCTGTACAGATTCAATGCAATCCCCATCAAAATTCCAATGACATTTTTCTCAGAAATGGAAAAAACTATCCAGACATTTATATGGCATAACAAAAGACCATGCATAGCCAAAGCAATCCTGAGCAAAATAAATAAATAAATAAATAAATAAAGCTGGAAGCATAACACTTCCTGACTTTAAACCATGCTTCAAAGCTATAATAACCAAAACAGAATGTTACTGGCATAAAAGCAGACACACAGATCAATGGAATAGAATAGAGAAACCCAGAAGTCAATCCATACACCTACAGCCATCTCATCTTTGACAAAGGCACCAAGTTTATACACTGGGGAAGAGATTGCCTCTTCAGCAAATGGTGTTGGGAAAACTGGATATTCATATGTAATAGAATGAAACTAGACCCGTACCTCTCACCATAAAACAAAATCAACTCAAAATGGATTAAAGAATTAAATATACATTCTGAAACAGTAAAACTCCTTAAAGAAAATGTAAGGGAAACAACCCAGGAAGTAGGATACTTCATGAATATGACACCTAAAGCACAGGCAACCAAAGGAAAAATAAACAAATGGGATCGTATCAAACTAAAAAGCTTTTGTACAGCAGAAGAAACAATCAACCAAATGAAAAGACAACCAACAGAGTGGGGGAAAATATTTGCAAAATATACGTCTTAAAAAAGGATTAATATCCAGAATATACAAGAAACTCAAACAACTTTACAGCAAAAAACCAAATAACCCAGTTAAAAAATGGGCAAAGGAGCTGAATAGGCATTTCCCAAAGGAAGATATATGAATGGCCAACAGAAACAAGAAAAAATGCTCAACATCACTCAGCATTCAGGAAATGCAAATCAAA
>NW_007726555.1:529537-532162 GCF_000696425.1 Galeopterus variegatus | reverse complement strand
AAAAATGGGCAAAGGAGCTGAATAGGCATTTCCCAAAGGAAGATATATGAATGGCCAACAGAAACAAGAAAAAATGCTCAACATCACTCAGCATTCAGGAAATGCAAATCAAAACAACTTTGAGACATCATCTCACTCCAGTTAGGGTAGCCAATATCCAAAAGACTGAGAATGATAAATGCTGACGAGGTTGCAGAGAAAAAGGAACTCTCATATGCTGTTGGTGGGACTGCAAACTGGTGCAGCCTTTATGGAAGATGGTATGGAGATTCCTTAGAAAATTACATTTGGATCTATCATTTCACCCAGCTATTTCACTTCTGGGAATATACACAGCGGAATGGAAATCATCATGCTGAAGGGATACCTGTGCTCCCATGTTTATTACAGCACTCTTTACAATAGCCAAGAGTTGGAACCAGCCCAAATGTCCATCATCAAATGAGTGGATAAGGAAACTGTGGTATATCTACACAACAGAATACTACTCTGCTATAAAAGGAATGAAATACTACCATTCGCAACAACATGGATAGACTTAGAGAAAATTATATTACATGAAACAAGTCAGGCACAAAAAGAGAAATAGCACATGTTCTCACTTATTTGTGGGAGCTGAAAAGAAATAAATAAGTAAATAAGTAATTATACAAAAATTATACAAATTTGGATAAAAAATTGTACAAAAATGCTCCAGTGTAATTTTGAAACCATTTCTGTATAGGGAAAGATAGTAATAACTATACAGGGAAGTGATGGAAAAACCACATCGACCCAAACCAGATCTCTACCCAACTCAAATTTCCCTAGTCTGATTCCCAACATGCCCATCACCATTCCAGAGAACAAGAGGGTAGTGATATGGAAGGAAAGTAGAGGTAGAAAGAGACAGTGGTTGTAAGCAGTTAATGTCTTATTGTCAGAAATCTGAGAAAACTATATTTTGTGAGGGTATTTCTAGGGTCCTTTCTGAGGCCTTGGAAAGGGTCCATGCAAGTTTCATTAGCTCATGGAAAATTCATCTTTGGCCACAACTCTAGTTTTACTCCTTAATTCCTCATNCATTAGCTCATGGAAAATTCATCTTTGGCCACAACTCTAGTTTTACTCCTTAATTCCTCATGCTGGGACCATGGCATTAACCTCCTATTAAATCTCTCTGGATCAGGTCTCCCCTCTCAACCAGCTTGCATAACTGCTGCAATAATTTTTCCTAAATACTGCTTTCACCATGCCCTTCTCTGCTTAAAGTCATTGGACACCTATAGAATAAAGTCCAAATTTCTTAGTCTGATACTCAGGGTCTCTACTAGTCTGGCTGTAGTTTTTGTGTACAAATTTTTATCCTGTGACTTCCTTCACCAAGAAAAAAAACAATTATTGGTGGCCTGCTTTGTTGCAGGCATTTCCTCAAATGTTAATCTTTTAAATATAATAACAACCTTGTACAATTTACACATGAAAGAATGGATGCTCAAAGATAGCCAGAACTGGAGGACAGATGCTTCGGACTCAGTTTTTCTGCTCTTTCTACTGTACTATGTGACTAGCTCAGTCCTCAAATTTGCATATGGTTAAAGTCTTCATTGAAATACTGTCCTCTCGGGGAAGCTTTTCCAAAGTGCTCCTTCAGCTATGGCCCCTTCCCTCCTGTGAACTCCTGTGTATTTGATACCTGTATTATTCAGTGGGCATACATCCTGTACTGCCTTGCATCTTTAACTTATTTCACCTTCGTGTGTACTAAATCTAACTTGGTTGCAAGTCCTTTAGAGGAAGAGAGAATGGCTGATGTTTCTGTGCATCCCTTGTAACACCTGGCAAGGTTTCCTACACCATTTAAAAGATAATTCTAGAATGAGTATATTCGTTCAGCCTTGGACCCAGAAGATTAAGGTCAAAGGAGGGGAATAGCCAGCTTCGTTGCCTCTTGCCATTTCTCTATCCCATTATTTGATTATTAGGGAAAGGAGAGTTGCCACTGGGCTTTGGTTTTAAATTCTTCTCAGAAGTGCAGCTGCTGATTGACAAGACCTTAGAGAATACTGAAACAGCACAGCAAAGTTGGCACCAGCTGACACAGCGATGTTATTCCCCAAAGCATCACTCTCAGGGGTGACTGACATACCCATCAGCTCTCACAATCATGACAGAAGACAAAAGAGCCTGATTCCCTGGGGGTTCTGAACCCTTTAACTGGAGAAGATGAAATTTTCTGAGTCACTCTGGTGCTTGTCCAGTGTTCTCTAGTAAAGTTATAAGTTTACCTTTCTGTCATATGTATTGTTGTGTTGGTCTTCATTTTTTGTCAGGAATCCTAAATTTGGTTTTGAAGTTTTACCTATTTTCAAGTTTTTATTGTAGAACAGTTGAAACATATACAAAAGTAGAGAAAATAATATAGTGAGCTCCTGTGCATTCATCACAAAGCTTTTAAAATTAACATCCCATGGTCAGTCTTGTTTCATCTCCCCCATCATCCCTCTCTAGCCCTGTATTATTTTGAAGCAAATCCCAGAAATCATATTATTTCATCCTTTACATCTTTCAAAAATATGTCAAAAGTCTTTGATAAAAGAAGATTAATGTGGGGAAATTTAGTGATAACACTTCTAACATGAAATT
>NW_007726555.1:525443-529073 GCF_000696425.1 Galeopterus variegatus | reverse complement strand
AGGAGACAAATTAATCTTGTCCATCTTGTTCAAATATTGGGAGCTAGCTAGCAGGAATAAGTGAAAAATCCAACTAGTATGAATGTTGACCAGGTGTCTTAGCTAGAAAACATGTTCATCTCTGCTTACCTAATTCATGTGCTCATATTCTGCCAATCCAATTTCTTAGCAACACATGTACAAAATTTGTTTGACTTCAGAATCATTGCTGGATTATTGAAATTTCCCCCAAATCAGTAGTTTTGCAAAGCTTTGGGTAAAATTAGAGCAATAGAGCCGTATGAAATGGGTAAGAATGTGTTGTAGGCAAAAGTTGCATTTCTCCCCATCAACTCTCTCTTTATATCAGTCTTCCTCCTGCCAGGAAAGAGACTGAGATTCATTCTGACACTCCTAAGAAACTTAGAATGAGCGGCAGATGAGGAAAGTAAGTCATAGACAACTTAAAAGACATTTAAAGAGCCCGTAATGAAGCTCATCCAATTTCTTTATCTTTTTAGTTTCTGATGTCTCTCATTGTCCCTTAGAAGGAATTCGTGTGCTCCTGCAGGAATTATAAGACAGATGTGGAAACTTTCATTTCCAAGGATTGTGTAGACTTGAGCTGCTATCGCTACTGAATAAGCCACCTACAAGACAGCTCGGTTCAGGCCTTTGGTTATTTTTATTTTTGTAATAGTAAGAAAAAATGACTGATATAAAGAGAGGACTGCATTTCTAAATGCCACAGAGGGGAGATTATCTGCAGAGCGCAAAGTGATGAGGCAAGTAGAAGTGAGTAGGCTGGAGGAAGGTGCAGAGCTCGTGTCTAAATCCGAGAAGAGAGTTGCTGTAGGTTGAATGTGTCCCCCCAAACTTCATGTGTTGGAAACTTGATCTCCATAGCAACAGTGTTAAGAGGGTGGGAAATCTGATTATGGTATTTGAAATGTGAAGCCTTTGGGTGGTGATTAGATTGTGAAGACTCTGTCCTCATGAATGAATTAATCCGTTCGTGGTTAATGGTTTCATGGGTTATCATGGGTGTGGACTGGTGGCTTTATAAGGAGAGCAAGAGAGCACATTAATAAGCACTCTTCTCAGCCCTTGCCGTGTGTACCCTGCATTGCCACAGTACTCTGTAGAGCCTCCCAAGAAGAAGACCCTCACCAGATGTGCCTCCTTGGACCTTGGACTTCCCAGTCTCTAAACTGTAAGAAATAATTTTTTTTCTTATAAATTACCTAGTTTCAGGTATTCTGTTATAAGCAATAGAAAACCGACGAATACAAAGGGGCTCCAAGAGTAGCAGAAACCTCTGCTCTGTTCCCTCGCTCTCATGCCCCTAGGGAGGTAGGTCCTGAGGTGCCAGGCTTCCACCCCAGCAGAACCCCAACCCACACTTCAGCTCTAGAACCATCATGTGGTTCGCACTAGGAGCAGCCCACCAGTGATGGTGAGGACCACATGTGCTGAAAACCAGGGGTTTCTCCAAATGTTCTCAGCCCTGTAAGAGTTTCAGGAGCTACACTGGACCTGGATGAAAGGCGGGGATGGAGCTTCAGCAACAACCAAAACTGATGTTATTACAGCCTGTTGGTCAGATTAAATATAATTTAGAAAAATAGCAAATGTGTCATTTCTTACACCTGAGAAGTGGAGTAAAATTCATGACAGCTGCATTTTATACTTTGCCTAATTTCCTTTCTTACATGTTTTGAAAGAATCTTCAGAAGTATTAAGGAGTTTCTTTCAATGGGATTATTTATAGTCATGGTTTTGAAGATTCTTTTTTCATGTGTTATGGACTGAATTTTGTCCCCCTGCCTCCGCCCGTATTCATAAGTTGAAACCCTCACCCCTAATGCCCAATGTGACTATATTTGGAGACAGGGCTTTAAAGAGGTAATTAAGGTTAAGAGAGATCATAAGGGTAGGGCCCTAATCCAATTGTGACTGATGTCACTTTAAGAAGAGGAAGAGACACCAGAGATTCGTATGCACAGAGAAAAGGCCCTGTGAGGACACAGTGAAAAGGTGGCCCTTTAAGGAGAGAAGCCTCAGGAGAAACCAGACCTGCTGACATGCTGATCTTGGACTTCCAGCCTCAGGAACTGTGAGGAAATAAGTTTCTGTTGATTAAGCCACCCAGTCTATGGTATTTTATTATGGCAGCCCTAGCAGACTAATATGTAGTATTTAATACTTTCATGTACAGGTCTTTGATCTCAGAAAATCTATAATACAAGCAGTCTTCAGAAAGCTCATGGAAAGATTTGTATTATCTTTCAATTCTATTTGTCTGTGAACCTGCTGAAGTACCCTTATATTATACTCTAGTAAAAATTCTCTTGCTGTGTGGGATTAATTTACAATCAGTAAAACAATTCACTTTCTGAAATGAGCATTGCAAGGGGCTTCAGAACATTCTGGATGCCATTGATTAACACACAGAAAACTAATGCTGCTCAAACAGTGACTAAAAATAATAGGGTAGTAGGTGTGTAGGGTGGGGGGGCTCTATCTACTACTGTAAGTTAAAACAGTAAGTACATTCCCAGATGCTGCGGTAGTGCAAGCATCTCATTAACCTTTGTTAATATGAAAGTGCTGAAAAAGAAATATAGCATGTCATTACTCATAAGTGGGAGCTAAGAAAAAAGGAAAGGAGGGAAGGAAGAAAAAAAGAAGGAAAGAAAGAAAGAAAAAGAAAGGAAAAACCACAATAATACATTGAACTTATAGAAGGAGAGGACAGATCTATGGTTACTAGAGGTGAGGAAGGGGTAGGGGGAGGGGAAAGGGGAAGGGAAGGGGGTTAGGCAAAAATTGTGTAATGGACATAAAGAGTAATTAATTACTATTTTTAATGATAAACGTGTTAATACTGATCTGATCATCATATATTGTGCACAAATACTGATGGTCAACTCTGTATGCCATAAATATGTATAATTGATTGTTTCAATTAAAAAATAAAAAAAACTTAAAAAAAGTTTACACATTAGTTAACCAGGGAGATGATATTTAATTATAAAAATTAATTTCTTACTCGCATGTTTTCCTGAATGCTGCCATTATAATTCCGTTCGAAAGTCTTAAAGTTTGAGAGTCAATCTGCTTCAGATTTTGTAGGTCTCTAAAATTGCTAGTTAAATTTCATATGCTATCAAAAAGAAAAAAAAGAAAGAAAGAAAGAAAGAAGACAGGAAAAATACAAAGAAAAGGAATACATATTACTAAACTGTAAATTTCTGGAAATCAGGGATATATTCATTGTACTCTTGAGATCATCAAATACACTGTTTTGCACATGGTTGGTATTTATAATTGGTTTAATGTATTACAATTCTGAGACAAAGAAAAGCACACAACTGTAGAATAAGGACTATATTTTACACATAGTGTGAGAAATTAATTTTATCACTTTATAATTATACATTGTATATGAGTGAAAATATGCCAGTAAGTTTTAGCTTATAGCTGTGCTAATATACTGGCAAAAATATCTAAGTGTTTCCAAGTATCTATGCTATTAAATATTGTGAAGAACTAACAAACCAATTGTTCCAATTGGTCCCTTTTTCTTGGTTTGCTTCTTGTAGAAATATTTGATACCAAAAACCTCCTCTTTGTTTAAGAACAAATACT
>NW_007726555.1:522371-524044 GCF_000696425.1 Galeopterus variegatus | reverse complement strand
ATATTGTATTAAAAAAATGAGAAAATTAGAAATAATTTTTAAAAAGAACAAATAATAGCAAAGATTAATAGTGTCTAAGTTTCCTAAATACATCAGCTTGGTAATATGATCATTTGATTTGCAAATTATCATATATTAATAGTTAAACAAAAATTGAACAAAAGTGTGCAGTTCTATGTCTGTATGACTAATGCACGGAAAAGTTCCCTTCATTTATCTATCACTCCACCTCTCTGGCACACGCCACAAAGTGTCCACCATGTGTTAAGGTACATTTGAACACAGGGGAGAGAGTGAATAACATGAGTGACACACCAGAGCTGCTACCTAGTCCAGTGTATCTGCATTGGCTGAATTTTAGTTGTGCTCTCTGTGGGCTGTGAAACTTAATCATAATGACAATGATAACATCAGAAAGCTTTTATTTTGTGTAGACAAAACATATAATCTTGTGCTATGTGGTTTAATTCATTATATTTAGTTCTAACAAAAACTCAGGGCAAAAACAAAGCAAAGTCTAACCTATTTCCACTCACAGGGAAAAGTCCAGCAGTGGAGACTTACTTAACTAAATGATGTACAAAGTGTAAGACTAGAACCGTTATAGAGCAATGTCAGGAGCAGATCAATTTAACTAGTTCTTGAGGTGGCTTCCTTGAGTGGTCACATTGGAACTGGACTGCAAATGATGACTCTAAATTTGCCCTTAGGAGAAGAAGGTGCTGGACACTCAGGACGGAGGGAACAGACTTTGAAAAGGATGTAGGCATAATACAGCTTGATACATTCAGAGAATGACCTAAAAGGGCGTCAGAGTTCTCCAGAGCCCTGGTACATCTCTCTCTCTCTCACTGAAAATAGAAAACAAAAACAAACACCCCACTGATGCAGCACTTTTTTATCGAACCCTTTCTATCAGCTGTTAGCCTTTGCATTCTTTGTAAGAGGCCCCACCAAACATTCTAGTTTACAGGATTGTTGGTGGGCATAACTTTTCTGTTCTATTCTAGAAAATCCCAGAATAAGGTTTTTATAAATCCAATGGTCTTTTTCAAAAGTCTATTACATTTTAAAAAATAAATATTTATAATTTAAAATAAACTGAATTTAAAATTGAATAAATTAAATATAATTTATTAATTGAATAAATTATAATTAATAAATAATAAATTGAATTTATAATTGGATACATTAATTGTAATTTATTAATTCAATTAACTTATAATTGAATAAATATTTATAATTGAAAATAAACTGAGTTAGAGATACTTTTTATATTTATATAAAGCTAATTTATTTTTATTCTGCAATTTGTGCAAGTTCTAAAGAATAGTAAAATTTGGTCCCCAATCAACTTTCTGATTTTTAAGACAGAAAGCAATATGAGACAATAATTTGACTTCTGAGGAAGAAACAAAACCTTGTTATGGATATATCTATAAATTACTGGTTTTCTTTTCTAAGTCCAACAGAGATAAGTGAGTCATGCATTTATCTTATTTATTTTAGCATCCATCTTCAAACTCTTTAATAATATTAGTATACTATAAATAATGAAGTGCATTTAATAGAGACTATGATCTATCACTCATAGTTAAAACCAATCATCTTTGGGCCGGCCTGGTGGCGCACTGGAGAGTGCACCGCTTGGGAGTGCGGCGGCGCTCCCACCG
>NW_007726555.1:508822-521453 GCF_000696425.1 Galeopterus variegatus | reverse complement strand
CTGTTGCCAGTCCCCGGTACGGGCGCGACACCAAGGGTTGCGATCCTGTTACCAGTCAGTAAAAAAGACAAAAAAAGGAAAAAAAAAATCATCTTATTATTCTCTATTAAAGAAAAATCCTTCCTCTTAACTTCTTGTGGGAAAAAGTCTCAATATTTGTAATTTTTATGTGAAGCCATACTGTCCCCCAAGCAAACAGGTTGGAAAAGGCTGAAGAGAGAAGCAGGGGAGTGTTTGTTTCTTCCACATGAAATGTGAGCATATCTACCTGCACTGGATTGAAGCAGTGTTGTGCAGTTGCAGTCACTTTGCAATATCTGTCTGATTCTCAGAACAGGTTTTTAAGGCACATGTCCCTTTAAGAGGTTGCAGGTTCATTTAATTTCATGAGTGACGATTTGCCTATAGGATGCTTTGTTTTTGAATCATTCTCCTTTGTCCCTTAACATCTTTCTTATACTGGGAAGACCATCTATCTGGAAAGAAGGGTATTGTAGAATCCACAGCAGCCTGTACTTTCACAGTTCTATGTCACGAAGAGGGTCAAAGTCAGTTTCTAGCTGTAAAATGTGGAAGCTGACCTCCAAACCAAGAGGAAGTACCAGGTTTGTAATTTGTCCAGGAAACTCTAATCTTAATATTTCAAAGATGTACATGCTTGATAACCTTTTAAACATCAACTAGATCCATGAGGTATTCTGAGGTAACTACTTTGCATGTTTCTACAATGTAATGTACTTTAAAAATTACTGAGTCAATGGAAAGAAAAGATTAGTATCACTTGAGTAGAATTTCATAGTGCACTTCAGAATTCAAAACTGATTTTGGCCAGCAGTGGAAGGGCAACCCGGTGCCTATTTCCTGGTATACCCAATAAAGTTTTAAAAATGTAGTAAGACTATCATTTTAAATATTACTGTCACACAAGTACAGTTACTTGTGTTGCTAGGAATGTTCCAAAGATTGGTGTTTACTTTTCTTGGCTCAATCATTGTCTGCTTCTACAACTTATCTACTGCTCCAACTGTATTTATACATTCTCCAAGTTCTGGGGAATGTATAAATTATGCTATTTTTTTTTTTTTTTTTGCAGGGGAAATCAAGTCATTTCCAGAGTCACAACATGGCCTGAATGATATATATTCAATAGTTAACAAGCTGCAAAGCACTTTCTTTGTTATACATAACAATGTGGTTCATTTACTGCAAAGCTTCCCAAATATTTTTGATCACAACACACCAAAAATTATCTTATTTGCATAGCAAGTTGGACTAAATGGAAGAAGAGCTGATAGTGATAGGGCCGGGGGCTCCAGCTTTCCCCTGCTCCTCCCCACAAGCCTGAGGGCTAAGGGCATCAAGATCTTGGTACACTTATAATCTATTCATAGGCATATAGGTTGATTTATTTCAAGCTATCTTAATAGCTTATCTGAGCTGTCCATTAACTAGCCCAAGTACTCATCACCTACAGCCAATCATCACATTTTGGAGTTGAAGGGGACCTAAGAAAAACCTTGCAGTGATCATTCAGCTCATGGATGAGACAACCAAGGGAAAAAGCAGTAACATGATTGAGTACAGAAGGAGGGACTTTAGAAAGAGAACTAGGTCCAAATCTTAGGGCTACTGTTTAATGTGTCTGCAGTTTTAAGCATGCTACTAAGCCCCGCAGAGTGTCCATGTCCTCATCTGCACAACAGGGATAATTATACCTACCTTGCTATAGTATTTTAAGATTGGAGATAATATATGTGAATTGTACACCTGGCATGGTACGTGGCACATAATTAATTGCTAATTTGCTAAGTGACACTGCCCATTTATAGAGTGAGAGGTAGAGCCTGAACTAAAAATCTACACCTAACTCCCAGTTTAGTACATTGTTTATCTATTGTGCTGTCTCTGATATTTCAAAATATTCTGACCCCTTACTTCTGTGTACTTGAGCCCAGTAATGTTTTTGTAGCTCATCTCTTTAGTGGTTATCAACTCTCTTGCAACTTTATCATAGCCAGCAAGCCTGGTGGACAAGATATCTCTTTGTAATAATCCTAAAGTCAACCAATATTTGTAGAGCACTTATAGTTTTAGAGCACTCTTGCAGACTTGGAACCTCTAAACGAACTTGAGGAATTGCTATGGCCAGTGTTTTCACAACTCTCAGTTATAGATGAGGCAGCTTCAGTCACAGTTGTGTCCGGCCTACTGCCTCTGTGTGACAGGACTCAAACAGAGATCTTCTGTCCCCAGTCCTTGTGTTTTCACTACTCTTGGGTCTCACTGCTTGAACTTGCAGCTATCTGTAGATGGATATGCTGATGTTTTAGACCCCTAACCATACATACTAGGTCAGTACAAAAGTGATTAGTTACAGAAGCAGGAATAAGACATGAAGTGATGGTGGAGAAGGTAGTTAAGAGGTGTGGTGGAAGCAGACACAGGAAGAAACTGCAGAGCTGGGAGGTAAGAAGGCTTTTCCAGATGTTTCCATGACATCCAGGATAATTTTATCTTGCTGAAAAGAATAGTGTGATCTGAAGCCTCTGTAAAGTGGCAGGATGCCACCTAGCAGTATCACACCTTGCCTTAGGCACAGACTAAGTTTTTCTAATGTTTTGGTAAGGTGAGGAAGTATTTTGCTAAGCATTATTTAGCTCTTAATTAAACTCTAAAAAGTTGAAGTGATACATCCAAAAAAAGTTGAAATGATTTAGTTCAACTAATGTTCATGACAATGTAAATTAATATATGTCACAAACATTTGGAGAACTGATTTACCATGTAGTTTCCAAGTTTATTTATCTTGTTTTGAAGACAGAAGAGCTAAAAAAAAAAAAATGAGGTTAAGATTAATATTAAAAAAGATTACATTAGCTTTGTGGGGCCTGAGAAAACATATGTTGACTTATGCCAAAATCAATATGCAATTAACAGTAGAGGACTGGCCTAGTGAAATCTGCCCTCAAATCCTTCAGCAGGAGTTGGTACAGACCCCTTCTATCTTGCAGAGCACTACTTTTTGATCCTTCAACAAGTTGCTTGTTCTTTCTAGGCTAATGTTTATCATTTATAAGAGGGTGCACTGGCCTTTGGCTTAACATTTTATTTTAAACTTACATTGGTAGAATAATCTAGGTTACAAATCATAAAAAATAATATCATTTTATTCGACATATAATATATATCAAATATTCTGCTGGACTCTGTGTGTGTGTGTGTGTGTGTGTACATGCACATTATCTCCAATCTACACTACAGCCAAGTAAAGTGAGTATTAAAAGCTCCATTTTACATCAGGGGGAAATCAGGCTCAGATCAATGTAACTGGTCTAGATTAGAACCCAGCCCTGTCTAACTCCTTTTTCCCCCATACATATTCTTGAAGGGGTGTAAAAACGTTTAGCATTCAAAAAGCCAATTTAAATACACAGTGCATTCCATTAGTCCATATCTTTAGTATTTTAGGGCAATATTATTACTTCTCCATAGGCAGCAACAGAATAAAAATCACATTCTTTCAATGCTAACTTTAAGTTTTACCAACCAAAACTTAGGTAGAAATATAATTTAAGCTTAAACATTAAAAACATTTTCCACATGTGAAATGAACTGTCTCCTGAGATCTAAGACAATTATTTAAGAACCATCTAATTAGCATTATCGGTAATCTATTTTTATACTGAGCATTTAAAGAATATGGGCTTTGTATATTATACTAGCCTCTCTATATCATATTTTGTTTTTCCTAGAAAGAGTTCCTCAACTTCTCTGATGCTCTTTGCTTTGCTGAGTTATTTTTAAATATTTAATTAAAATAGTAGCTAAAGAAAAACTAAAAAATTACTACACGGTGCAATTCACTCATTCATTCCACAAATATTTGTTGAGATTTTATTATGTTGCAGGCAGTGTTTTAAGAGCTAAGTCTACGCTGATGAACGAAACCAACAAAGGGCCCCTATCCTCATGGAGTTTTACTATTTTGTGGGGGAGTTTGATTGCTAATTATTCTAGTAGGGAGAAAAATATAAATGCCTGTTATTGATATGTGATACTATCAGTCCTCAAATGCTTACTTTAAGAAAGGAAAAATAATAAATATGAAAAATAAGAATGGAATGCAGCCCTTTTCATTCTTCCATTTTGTCTCTAAAGGTTACAACAATATTTCTTATGAAGACTTTCTTTCAACGCCTTCCTGGCAAGATAGAAAGTGATTCTTCCCCAGGTGGACTTATACACTGAAGATGTCTTTTGAAGACTCACCATAGGTAGTCTTCTTAATTCCTCTCACTGAGAGTCGGGATCTCTGCCTACATGAAAGTCTTAATTACACTGAGAATAAAAAAGTTAAGAATATTTCCATCTTCGCAGTGAAGCCACTTAAAATACTGACGACGTGAGAGGCATAGGTACCTTATTTCCAGAAACTAACTTTTTTTTGTGATTCATATTTCTAACATTGTTATTAGCCAGCAGAGAATTAAACATGATCTCTGAGTATTTATTTACTTTGGGAAATGAGAACTAATTAAGAGTAGCATTTATGTATCTAATTAACAATTAAAATTTGTAGTCCCTCCCCAATACATGCTTTCTTTCATTAAAAAACATAGTGAGACAGACTCTGTGGTCCTTGGTACCAACTAATAGGATTTGTGGTATTTAATCTATCCTTGATCTCATTTCTCTGCTCTGCCTTACTTATGTTAAATTTGGTCTCATCTTCAACCCAACAGTCACTGCACTTACTCCCAGTTCATTAGTAGCCCTAACCTTGCTTTGATGAACCTGTTCCTATTATAAATAAGTCTCAAAGTGAAAGATAATCATATTCAATTTCCACTCTTCCTGAGACTGCAAAAATCTTTCAGTCCAGGGGAGAACTTCAGTGTGGAATTTTCAGTTTTCTTTAAACTGGGCTCGGTGTAACTAGACTTGCCCAGATGTGCTTGAGAAAGTGTGTTAAAGGAAAAGATTAAAATAAAGGCACTAACGAAGCTAAGAATAGTTGTCTATTGTTCTTGACTCTTAAATCCTTTTTAAAAAAATAAAATGACTGTCTGACAAGGATTCAAGTGCCAGTGTTTCTTGACAAAGGCTAACTGAATGTGTTGACATGATCGTGCAAAAGTGCCAAATAAAACAAGTATAAGCCTCAATTGATGTTTCATTGGCAAATACAATTCAATGTTTCTTATGATTTAGTAGCTAATAAAAATTATTTCCTTAGGAATAATTTGGATTTCGATTTAATTTAGATTTAGAAATTCAAATCACCTGAGACAAACTTGTCTTCATTTCACTTGACATTTCATGTTTTATACTTAAATGTTTTTCAGACATCATTTATTGTGGTATTATCAAATTTTCCCATTATTTACTCAACTCTTATTGACATTTTTTTATTCCTTTCCTTACCCTATTTTACTTACAGCCTGAGGTCTCCAGGAGTGAAAGGAGCCTCACATTCAGCCTTTGTTAAAGGGAAAGGTCATTTAAATAAAACTTTCAATAGCCCAAGTTCCTGATTTGTAGGTTGGAAGTTATTCTGCCAACTTTCTCTAGGTATAGGAAGAGACTTTAGATGGTGGTGACCATTGCTATTACATTGAAATAGATGACTCATGCTTTGTGTATTTCCAGGATGGAGAGTTATTTCCTCCTGTGTTGCTTCCCATGTAGGCAGAGCAGAGGGGTCATCCTCCTGCTCCTCCCTGACTTCAAAGGAAATGTTATATTCCTGTCTCCTCCTAGTATCAGGATAGGGGTGAAATCAGGGAATTTAGGCATATGGGTCTCTCCTACTAGAAATATATATATATATATGAAACATATACATATATGGGGGTGAAATCAGGGAATTTAGGCATATGGGTCTCTCCTACTAGAAATATATATATATATATATGAAACATATACATATATGTATATATATATAAACATCTGGACTTCTGTATCTAGATTTCTATATAAATCTTTTCTAGATTTCTCTATATAGTAGCTCACATAAGAAACACATATAGAAACTTATCTGGAAACATTTATCTATATATATCTTCAAATTTTGAAAAAATAGATAGTAATCCATTTTGCATTCTTAAGAAAAGAATGCTGAACTCCAAGTTAGAAAGCCTAAACACTTGCTAGTCATAGGTCCTTGAAAAACACATGCAACTTCTTTAAACCCATTTTACTCATTGGTACTAAAATGGTAATAGGTCCTGTCCTACTTACTAGGTTACTATAGTTATGAAATAAAGCAATATATGTAAAAGTGATTTAAAACCTATGAAGCCCTCTGTAACAGTAAAGTGTTGTTACTAAACATGACGCCTTCTTCTACTTGCCTGCAGTAGTTACCAACTTGGCTTATGTGCCTTAAGGATGTCTTATCCAAAATTTTATTGGAAGCCAAAGGAAAATGTGATTTGGCCTATAAAAAATATTCGTTCTCAACATTTACAGATAAAGGAGCAAACAATGCATTTGGGTGAATAATTATGCATAGTAGATTTGTTTATAAGTGAAGTAAAAGTAATGATAGCATTATGCCCTAGTCAAGGGAGTAATTACACATTTCCGGGTGAAAAGTGTGAGTCGCAGGAAATCCCTGTGCACTGGCGCTGGGACAGTGTGTTTAATCTCAGCAGCCCAGCCAACCAGTATCAGCTCTGCTATCACTGATCGTTGCTTTTCCCTCTGCCATTCTGTGAAAGCCATAGAGAATTTCAGCATGGACCCACAGCAAACTGTAGCTCAGATCTTCTTCTATGGATATACTGGCAATCTGAAATGATCCCAACTAAATCAAACACTGAGGCAGAGTAATTTATCTGAACTGATTTGGGCTCACCCCTTAGACATCAAGATTAATACTATTTTCGTGTCTGTGTTAGTGTGTGTCACACTGGATTCACCACTAAACACGCAAAGGCCGTGTCTCCTGAAATAACCAGCACACTTTACGTGTGTTCTGCTTTCCTCTAAGTCGTTCACCTCAGCTTGCTTTCTTTCCTTCTTTGGCCAAAGAGACTGAGGTGTGTTTGCTGGTATTTCTACATTTCTGTAATCATCCTGCACAAGTAGGCACAGCCTATGGACTACACTCTCACAACTGATGTTTCTCAGATACAGCCAAATACCACCCATGAAGGCCAATTACATGCTCTTCTTCAGGGTCCAGTTCAGAATGGCCAAGTGTCACTGTGCCCCTTAGTTTCCCCGTGGCAGATGGCTGGTGCTATGTCTACATGCCAGTGTGACGTTGCTGCAATTCTGCCCAACCTCTGGAATTTGTGTTTTCTCAACCATGATTCCTGGGTTGTATACTATGTGTATGTTTAGGGCTTGGAGTAGAGAAGAATTATTGGTATTTTTATAGTTCTGAACCACCTCCTCCAACATCCAATAGCATATTAATATTACTCAGTCAATGTGACAATCTCAGTTCCAAATATTTTGATATCTCTTTTTTGAAAGGTGGTAGTTAAAACATTTCTGCCATAGGTAAGTATGCAGAGACCACCAGAATAAAATTATGACATTTTCATGCCATGATATGGCTTATTAAAAGTTTAATTGAGATTGGATGAAGTCATTTTAAAATTAGTAGAACATCAGCAAGTAATAAAATCATGAATCTGGTATTCATATATTTACAAGTCTACCTTTCACTTGTGGAAAAGGCAAACGGTGACTCTATCTGTGATATATTCATCATTTTTACATTTCCTAGGACCACAAATTCAGGTTCAATTATACTTGGTTATGTTTCGCATCTTTGGTATAAGTAATTTATATTTCCTAAAGTTTCCAGGTCAGAAATTCTGCATAACATTTGAAAAATGGATCTTTCTCTATTTTATCTCTGATTAAAATGCAGTGGAAATTTTTGGAAAGGTTACATTCCACTGTAATGTTCATGGGTAGAATTTCTGAAATGTTGCTAAATATCTCAAGTATTTCTTACAAACATGTTTGACGTGTATATATTTAGAAAAATTTAGCTTAGTGGCAGTATTAAATATTAAGAAAAAATATTCATATTCATAGCTATGAAAAAATCTACCTCAATACGATACTTGCATTCTTGAAATTTTGTATGTCCGTGTTTCTAGAAGTGCAATATATTTCAATGGACTTAATAACAATTTCAGATATTTGTTTTCATACAGACTTATCTTTCAAACATTATGAAGTTATTTTTCAGAATGTGATAAATCTTTCTTCTTTATTAATTTCTCTTTCAATAGTCTACAGCGAATATGAATTGCTTTTGTTATGAAAAACTAATTATTTTATACATTTTTAAGCAATGTAAATTTCAAGCAATCTAAATATGCAACCCAAAATTAGTTAATTAAACTATTGTATCTTCATACAATGAGTTAATATTCAGTCATTAAAACTCATTTTATAAAAGCTATTTAATGACAGAAAATACAAATAACATATTACATTATAAAAGCTTGTTGCAAAATAGGAAAAAATAAATTTTGGAAAGAAAACTATATATGTACACAGGAATAAAGAAAAATACACAATGAAATATTAACAGTGATTGCCTCTGAGTGGTAGGAATCTGGATGATTTTGTTCTCTTTAAAACTTTTTTATATTTTCCAAATTTCTCTGAGAATTGTACATTATTTCATAAGTAGGAAATATATATTTTTAAATAAAATAGTATATAGTGCTTATATACATCTTTAGAATTCTATAATTTTAGCAGGCATGAAGAGGGGGATACAGGTGATCAAAGTAGAAGTATTAGAACAAGCAAATTCACAGAGGCGTGAAACAGAACATCACATTTGGTGAATAGCAGGTAGATCTATAGTGTCGAAGACATAGACAGGGCCAGATCTTATAACAGCTCATAAACCGTGCTAAGAAATTTAGATTCTATGCAGAGTGACCATACATACTGGTTTGCCCATGAGAGTCTCAATTTAGTTTTATTATAACTGTGCAATTATTAACAGCACCAAATTATCAAAATTGCCTGAGTTCAGTTGATGAATTATGTGGTCACCTTATATAGCCACTGGGAAACCATTGAAGGGTTATTAGCAGGAAATTAACACAATCAGATTTACATTTTGGAAAGAGACATTTGGCTGCATTGTAAAAAATGAATTTGGGGATTACGGGTATGTAATTAGGAAGATCAATTAGGATACTGTCGCTAAGTTTATGAGAACTAAGACAGTAGTAATAAGGTTAGAGTGTAGACAGGAGAGAAGATTCACATGGAAGAGTTGGTTTAGACATTTATATAAAAGAAGTTTTCAGTTTTAGGGTGAAAGTGGGTTATTTTGATGCCAACTGCAAAAGGTTCTAGAGTGGCACTGTCCAATAGAATTTTCTGCATTGATAAAAATGTTCTATATTTGTGCTGTCCAATAAGGTAACACTTGCCACATGTGGCTACGTGTGCTTTTGTACTAGACCTCAAAACTCGAGTTTTAAATTATATTAAATTTTAATTAACTTAAATTTAAACTTGAATAGCCACATGTGTCCAGTGGCTTTTGTACTAGACAGTGCAACTCTAGATATTTATCTGCTAGGTATGCAAGAAAGATTGGGCTGGAGATGTATTTTTGTGAGATATCAGTTAGGTGCTGGTTTAATAGATGCGTTGGTTAGCAGATCTTGCCTATTTAGAAGAGAAGAGGGTACCATAGTTAAGGGATTGGCAGAGGAAGAGAAGGCTGCAAAAGAAGACTAAGGATTATTCAAAGGGTAGGGGGAGACCCAGGAGAGGGAGTTGGTTTGGTAATCAAAGAGATTGAGAGTGTGAAGGAGGGAGTGATTAACAGCGATTAAAGATTTTATGCCATAAGTATTCATCAAGTAAGATGAAGACATTTTGGAAAGATTGAAGTGAGATTATAGAGATAGGAGATATTTGAGTGGGATGCAGAATTGACTAAGAGGAGATGTTGTAAGTGAAATGGCAAAATTATGTTCTCCTTCTGAGAGTGACGTTACACAGTCTGTGTACAAGTTGACACATAACAACTCGGTCTCATTCTGCCTCCTGCTACTGTGCCCAAATCCTTATGGAATTGCACAGCTGGACTTCTCGATGCAGCTACTTTCATGAGAATTGACAGCATAAGCTAGCCAGGAAGGAAACCTGTTTCACAAGTGCAAGGAATTTTTTCTTTTCTTTTTCTTTGATGATATCAGAAAAGAACCTGGAGGTTTGTTTATCATTTCAGTAGGGCAACTGCAATAAAGGGCCAAAGATGAAAGAACGGTGAAATCCAAGGAAGGAAGACAGAATCTAAACATTCTCTGCCTTTCCTATCTCCTAATAAGAATGATTATTGATAAAAGACAAAAAAGAAATATAAGTTTATTTTAGGAACACTAGGACTGGAAAGATGCAAGTAGCTCTGTGTTCATCTGCAAACTTTGCTTTTGAGGGCATCAACATGATGTGGTGGAATAAACAATTGAACTGGCATTCTCTGCCTTTCCTATCTCCTAATAAGAATGATTATTGATAAAAGACAAAAAAGAAATATGTTTATTTTAGGAACACTAGGACTGGAAAGATGCAAGTAGCTCTGTGTTCATCTGCAAACTTTGCTTTTGAGGGCATCAACATGATGTGGTGGAATAAACAATTGAACTGGCATTCCATCCAGTAGACTTGGGTTCTAGTGTGGTTTCTATTGTTGATTAAGTATATGGTCTCAGCATGCATGCCACTTAACTCATCTGGGTCACAGTTACTCGTAAAACTAGATTAGTGTTCAAGTTCATGTTTTTCTTTTTTGTTTATTTTGCTTTTATTATTATTTTTACATTTTATCATTATACAATGCAAACATTTTTTATGGCCTCTTACCAGTTTCTCTCTACCTTGCTTCCCTTTCCCCCTTTCCCAACTCTGGTGGCCTCAGTGCTGTTCTCTCCTTTTGAAAGTTAGAGGAATTATTGTGATCGTTCTCTCTCTCTCTCTCCCCTCTCTCTCTTTCTTTCAGCTCCTGCTTACAAGTGAGGAACATGCACTATTTCTCTTTCTGTGTCTAACTTATTTCACTTAATATAATTTTCTCTAAATTCATCCATGTTGCTACGAATGGCAGAATTTCATCCCCTTTTATGGCAGAGTGGTACTCCATTGTGTATATATGCCACATTTTCCTCATCCAGTAGTCCATTGATGGACATTTAGGTTGGTTGCAACTCTTAGCTATTGTAGACAGAGCTGTGATGAACACGGGAGTGCAGGTATGCCTTTGACATGATGATTTCCATTCCTTTGGGTATACACCCAGCTGGATTTTTGGATTGTATGGTAGTTCTATCTGTAGTTGATTAAGGAACCTCCATACTGTTTTCCATAATGGCTGCACTAATTTACAGTCCCACCAATAGTATAAGAGGGTTCCTCTTTCTCCACATCCTTGCCAGCATGTGTTATTCTCTGTCTTTTTGATATTGGCCAGTCTAACTAGCATGAGATAGATTTGCATTTCCCTGAGTCTTAGTGGTATGGAGCATTTTTCATGTGTCTGTTGGCCATTTGTATGTCTTCCTTTGAGAAATGCTTATTCAGCTCCTCTGCCCATTTAAAAATCAGGTTACTTATTTATTTATTTATTTATTTTTTACTGTTCAGTTGTTTTAGTTCCTTGAATATTCTGGATATTAATCTCTTGTTGGATGCACAGTTTGCAAATATTTTCTCCCATTCTGTAGGTTGTCTTTTCACTTGGTTATCTGTTTCTTTTGCTGTGCAGAAGCTTATTCATTTGATATAATCCCATTTGTTTATTTTTTTCTTTTGTTATCTGTGCTTTGGGGTCTTATTCGTAAAGTCTTTGTCCAGTCCTACTTCCTGAAGTGTTTCCCCTATGTTTTATTTTAATAGTTTTATAGTTTCAGTTCTTGTATATATGCAAATCTTTAATCCATTTTGAGTTGATTTTGGTATATGGTGAGAGGTACAGATCTAGTTTCATTCCTCTACATATGGATGTCCAATTTTCCCAGTATCTCTTACTGAAGTGGCACTCCTTTCCCCAATGTATGCTTCTGTTGTCCTTGTCAAATATCAGTTGGCTGTTAAGTATGTGGTTTGATTTCTGGGTTCTCTATTCTGTTCCATTGTTCTGAGTGCCTATTTTTATGCCAGTGCCATGCATGATCAAGTGGGATTCATCCTAGGGATGCAAGGATGGTTCAACAAATGCAAGCCAATAAATGTGATACACAACATCAACAAAATAATGGACCAAAACCATCCAATTATTTCAATAGACACAGAAAAAGCATTTGACAGAATTCAACATCCCTTCATGATAAAGGCTCTCAGCAAATTAGGTATAGAAGGAAAGTATCTCAATACAGTAAAAGTCATATATGACAAACAACCCAATTAAAAAATGGGCAAAAGAGCTAAGTAGGCAATTCTCTAAGGAAGATATACAAATGGCCAACAGTCATATGAAAAAATGCTCAACATCACTCAGCATCCGGAAAATGCAAATCAAAACTACACTGAGATACCATCTCACCCCAGTGAGGATGGCTAAAATCCAAAAGACTTTGAACGATAAATGCTGGCAAGGTTGCGGAGAAAAAGGAACTCTCATACATTGTTG
>NW_007726555.1:506078-507898 GCF_000696425.1 Galeopterus variegatus | reverse complement strand
ACAAATTAATTCACCCACATACACACAAAAAAAAACCGGGGGGGGGGGGAAGAAGATATAACAACTATACTTTTTTGAAGTTGTTACAACAAGCAAATGGAAAGGACATTCTTGGGTGGGAGGGGAGAGAGGGAGGAGGGAGGGAGGTGTTGGTGATGGGCCATAATAATCTAATACATTTTATATTGACAAAATAAAAATTTAACGAAAAAAAAATAAAGGGAAAAAAAATTAAAAAAGACAATATCATTTTGAATGGAGAAAAGCTAAAAGCTTTTTCCCTTAAGAATGAGAACAAGACAAGGATGCCCACTTTCACCACTCTGGTTTAACATGGTGATGGAAATACTAGCCAGAGCAGTCAGGCAAGAGAAAAAAATAAAGAGCATCCAGATTGGAAAAGATGAAGTCAAACTGTCCCTGTTTACAGATGACAAGATCCTGTGTATAGCAAAACTAAAAGACTCTACCAAAAAACTCCTAGAGCTGATAAACAATTTTGTTAAAGTTGCAGGATATAAAATCAACACACAAAAATCAATAGTGTTTTTATACTCCAATAATGAACTAGCAGAAAAAGAAATCAAGAAAGCAAGCCCATTTACAATAGCCATAAAAAAAAAAATGCCTAGGAATCAAGTTAACCAAGGAGGTGAAAGATCTCTACAATGGGAACTACATAAAGAAAACAAAAAGGTGGAAAGACATTCCATGCTCTTGGATTGGAAGAATTAATACTGTGAAAATGTTGATACTACCCAAAGCAATCTACAGATTTTATGCAATTCCCATCAAAATACCAATGGCATTCTTCATGGAAATAGAAAAAACGATTCTAACATTCATATGGAACAAAAAAAGACCCCAAATAGCCAAAGCAATCCTGAGCAAAAAAAATAAAGCAAGAGGCATTATACTACATGACTTCAAACTGTACTACAGAGCTATAGTAACCAAAATAGTATGGTACTGGAACAAAAGTTTATGTTTTTCAACTTTAAAATTCTATTAGTGTAAAGGCCAAGTTAAAATTATATCTAATGTGCTCAAATAAATCCTGATTCATGAAACCTGTACTAAATTTTGTTGACCTGCATCATAAAATTTTACTCGCTGTTTCAATGGATACATTTTAAATGACTTTAATGGCTATATTAGCCATCCATATACAGGAAACCAATGTTAAAATAGATAGTACAGAGATAAACTGGGTTATGCAAAGTTAAAAAATGTGAAATATACAAGGAGTTATTTTCAAATTACAATAAAAGGAAAAAACCCACAAATAATGAGGTTGTGTCTAGGCTGAGAACCTGTGTGACAAGTTTCAGTTCAAAGAAATTGTTGAAGGTTTCTTAATGGTGCCTGGAGGCATAGACTCTGTGGTGGGTTAAATAAAGTATGCAATATTTTAAATCTTTGATTTTAACTCATATTTAATAACAAAGAAAGAAAAAAAGAAAAAGAAAATTAGTGTTCTTCCGGGAAACATAACCAAGAGGAGATATATATATATAAATGTATATAGACACATAGAGAAGTTTTAATTTGGAAATTTACTCACATGATTATGGAGGTCAGAAGTCCCATGATCAGCTGTCTGCAAGCTGGAGAATCAGGACAGCTGGTGGTGAAATTCAGTCTGATCTGAATGTCAGAGAAACAGGGGAGTAAATGGTAAACGTCTCAGGGTCTGAGGGCCAGAAAACCTGGAACTCTGATGTCCAAGGGCAGAAGAAGATGAATATCCCAGCTCTAGAAGAGAGAACACATTTATACTTTCTTTACCTTTTTTTTTCCCATCTGCACCCACAAAGGAG
>NW_007726555.1:493619-505109 GCF_000696425.1 Galeopterus variegatus | reverse complement strand
AAAAGAAGAAAAAGGAAATTGGTTGTTTATTGTTGTAAGAAAAGTTTGGTGTGGTAAGACATAATTAGACTTTTGGTCATTAATCTTCCAGTAACTGTGTGACCTTGGGCAAATAATTGCATGTCCTTGGGTCTCCATTTTCTCATCAATAAAATCAGGGGTTTGGACCAGAACCTTTTAAAAGTCTTTCTCAACTCTACAATGTTACAATGTTGACTGTGTTGTTCAGAAAACAGCAAAGCATAGTATTAGGAAAAAGTCACCTACTTATTATTTAATTTTAATGAATACATTCTGTTATGGGAAACTGTTTTCAGCTAGACTGAGGTGAGAGAAAAAAGTCCTACCACTTAATACTTTCCACTTTCCTGCTAAGATGTAGGGGGGGGGGTTGCCTAGAATCACCAACTCAGCCCAGGGGAAGATCCTAGAAGATTCCCCTCTTCTGTTCTCTCTGCCACAGTCTCTCTTCAGCATAAGTCCTGGGAAGAAGACCTGCTCATCTCTGCTGCAGAAGACAAAGGTGTGATTCTTCTCTAGAGAAGGGGGATGGGGGAGCAAAAAAATTTCCTAAGACACTGGTCTGGTTAAAATTCATGTATTTTCTGCAATTTATAAGTGCTCAACAAGGATTTTTAAAAATAAATAATTAGCTTCTCTACATTCAGGTAGTTTGAATAGTCCTTTGAAGCACTGAGGTTACTCTGCATGAGCTCTTCATTAAACAGATGGCTTGCCTTGGTTTTAACATGCCAAGCTCTTTCCTTATATCAAAACACACAAACAAAAAAAAAGATTTTCTTTGAAGATATTGCAAGTTTCCAGGACATATAACTCTACCCAGAAACTAAGGGGTCTTCTTCTAAGAATTTTTCTTTTTAGAGCAGGATTGGGCAATAATTTCAATGGCAGAACCTTTAGACTTATTAAAATGCTACCTGAGATTCTGGAATTAGGATGAACCTACGTCTTTGATATTTCTAGAAATCACTTAAGTTTGGACTCTTGTTAAAGATGGAGTGAGGGTAACAGGAGTTCACTCTGCATGGTTTCCCGGGGTGCACATTACTTTGTTTCATGTAAACATAGCTAAAATGATAGAGTGTGATGACTGCTCTTAGAATTGTTGTATATTTTTCTTTTATTATAGAGATCAGTAAAACACTTTAAGTGATATGAGAAGCCAGAAGAAAAGCAGTGCTTTCTTTTAACATAAAACCTTGTGGTATTTTAAACATCAGGTTTAAGGAAGAATAGGTTGTTTGGATTATAATGTCTTTGACCTCTGGGTCTTAGACCTGGCTCACCTGTCATTTTTTTACATCTTGATTGGTGAGGCTACAGTATAGAACTTTCCCTCTTTTCATAAAGAGACATTTCAAAATCTCTCAACTACTTGGTACTGTAGCTATTCAGTATGGGCATTTTTTTGAAATCAGTAGAAACAATCCATTACCCACATTTTCTAACTACTTATTTACTCACTAACATCTACTACTTTACTGTAACTGCTCCCTTAAATATTATTCCAAAGAAAATAAATAAGTTCTTATTGTCCAAGACCACTATTCAATTTGGACTTGGCTGACTAACTCTTGCCTCTTAAAACTCTCCTTTGTTGACATGCCTAACACCATTACTATGGCTCTTCCTTTTACTTTTCACCTTCCCTATTTTATTTTAGTTGAAAGTTTCTTTCCACTTTCCCCCTTCTTGAAACTTGATACTTTTCACTCTCCACATTTTTCTGGAATGTGAGTTCTTTCTTACGGCTTCATCTACAATTTCTAGTCTGGTAACTAAAAATCTGAATTTCTTTCTCCGGTTCAGTATCAGAGAGTTGCCTACCAAAAAACTCAAGCCCATTTACAATAGCTACCAAAAGAATAAAATACCTAGGAATAAATTTAACTAAAGAGGTGAAAGATGGCTACCATGAGAACTACAAAATCATGCTGAAAGAAGTTAAAGAGGACATCTGAAGATGGAAAGACATTCCTTGTTAATGGATTGGAAGAATTAACATGGTGAAAATGTCCATACTGCCCAATGCGATCTACATATTCACATGCTGAAAGAAGTTAAAGAGGACATCCGAAGATGGAAAGACATTCCTTGTTCATGGATTGGAAGAATTAACATGGTGAAAATGTCCATACTGCCCAATGCGATCTACATATTCAATGCAATTCCCATTAAAATACCAATAACATTCTTTATAGAAATAGAAAAGGCAATCCTAACATTCATATGGAACAACAAAAGATCCTGAATAGCCAAAGAAATCCTGAGCAAAAAAATCCCAAAAAACAAAAAAAACCCCAGAGGTATTACACTAACTTTAAACTATACTGCAAAGCTCTAGTAACCCAAACAGCATTGTACTGGCATAAAAACAGATGCATGGATCAATAGAGCAGAATAGAGAACCCAGAAATCAACCCAGACAGTTACAGACAACTGATCTTTGAAAAAGGCACCAAGAACATGCACTGGGGAAAGGACAGTCTTTTCAGTAAATGGTGCTGGGAAAACTGGACATCCATATGTAGAAGAATGAAACTAGACCCTTACCTCTCACCATATTACCAAAATCAACTCAAAATGGATTAAAGACTTAAGTATAAGACCTGAAACTATGAAACTATAAGAAAACATGAGGAAAACAATTCAGGACATAGGACTAGGCAAGACTTTATGAATAAGACCCCAAAAGCACAAGCAACAAAAGAAAAAATAAACCAATGAGATTATATTAAACTAAAAAGTTTCTGCACAGAAAAGAAAACAATCATTGGAGTGAAAAGACAATCTACAGAATGGGAGAAAATATTTTCAAACTATATACCTGACAAGGGATTAATATCCAGACACACAAGGAACTCAAACAATTTGACTGTAAAAAACAAATAATCCAATTAAAAAATGGGCAAAGGAGCTGAACAGACTTTGTTCAAAGGAAGACATACAAATGGCCAACAGGTACATGAAAAAATGCTTGACATCACTAATCATCAGAAAAATGCAAATTAAAACCACATTGAGATATAAGAAAGACCACAATGAAACGTTGAACTTTCAGAAGGAGAGAACAAACCAATAGTTACTATAGGAAAGGGGGTGAGGGAAGAGGTTAGGGAGTAATTGGGTAAGGGACAAAAAGAGTAATTATGATTTGTAATGATGAACATGCTAGTAATATAGATTTGATCATTGCATACTGTACACGAATACTGATAATAAACTGTACCCCATAAATATGTATAATCAAAAATAAATAAAATTTTTAGAGAAAAAAACAGAGTTGCACTCTTGAGTCTTCAATTACTTCCTGTATGTTCATAACTTGTGTAACTAGTGCTAGGTGAGGTGAAAGTTGTGTTTCTAATAAATGAATTTCATTGAAAAGTTACTAGTAGCTTTTAGCTGTGAAAGCAGACATTCAGTTTGGAAAAGATCTTTGCTTTCTTAAGTTATGTAAATATAAGGCTGATATTTAATCTTGGGGTGGTTCTGAATGATAGTAAAGTTATCTACCACAAAGATGTCAAGTTTCTGTTTAAGAAGATAAAAATATTATCTTGCATCTATATGAATACTACAGATACAATTTTATGACAATACACTTAAAAATTCAGATGAAATAAACAATTACCTTTAAAAATACAACTTATAAAAACTGATGTGAGAAAACAAAGTCTGAATAGTTCTATTCAAGAGATTGAATCCTTCATTAAAAATCTTATAAGAAAGAAATATCCAGGCTCAGTGAATGCTCTAGATATTTAAGGAAGAAATATTACCAATGGCCAATTACCAGGCCATTATAATAAAAAAGATAAACGGTCTAATCTCACTTATGAACATAAAGATGAAAATCCTAAACACAATATTAGCCAAGAGAATCCCATATTATATTAACTATACAAACCATAACACCAAACGAAAAATAAATCACAGGCCTAAATAAGAAAGGTACCTTTATAAAGCTTCTAGAAAATAACACTTTTACTTTAAATAATATTTTTATATTAAATAATATTTATTTAATTTTTGTTTCATCATTACATGATGGAAACATTTTCTGTAGGTCTTTACCTAACCCCCTGTTCCCTTCCCCTCTCCTAACTCTGGTGGCCTGAATATTTCAATGACTACCATATTCTTCAATAGGCAAAGGTTTCTTAAATAGCACATTAAAAACTTTAACCATAAAAATAGATTGATAAATGGTACTACATTAAAATTAAGACATTTATACACTAAAAGCCTTGAGAGTGAAAAATTGTTAAGCTATGGACTATAATATAAAAATTATAAAGAATAATATAGAAAACATTTATGTTTCCACAAACCAGCTTAAGAACAAAACTTTATATGATATACATTACATATACAGTTGCTGCCCGCTGTGTTTCCTGTTGACCATTCTCCAATCTAATTACACTCCTTCCCTTCCCATTTCCCAGGGTTAGCCGCTCTTTGCGTGTTGTGTTCATCTTTCCCCTGCGGTCATTTATACTGTTATAGGAGGTATACCCCCCAATAGCATATACTATATTAGTCGGTGTCCCAGCAAGAAGGTGATGGCACACTCAACTGGGTAAATGGAGGAGAGCATATAAAAAGACTTTGCAGAGGTGGAAATACCAAAGGATAAAGTAGTTCTCCAGATCTAGTGGATTTGGAATTCCGTTACTATCCCTACATCTCAAGAGTAAGGAAAAGTACTCAAAGAAAGAATGCAGTGAGAATAGGCTGCCTGATAGGAGCTGTGACCTTTGATCAAGGTAGGCTTCATCAAGACAATTGTCTCTTGATCTCACACTCCTCCCTCATGATGCTTCTCACTGGCAGAACCCAGTTGAAATGCAGAAAGCAGGTGAGCCCAGTGATACAGAGGTCAGAGTTCCACTGCCCAGGGCACGGAGTAAGAGGGAAGGGAAGAGTGCAGTTGGGTGCAGGGAAGCTATACTCCCTTGCCCCAAATCCAGCATTAATGCTGTTTTACATGTTATACCATTATATTAAATTTATCATGCTTGCTATATATCATTTTGCCAGTTGCATCCCTTCCAAATACTTTTTTACTAATATATAGATATTTCTTCCTAGACAAATATTAATTCAAGATGCACATTCTGCTTTAGTCAGTCTGGTCTCTGTTAAGGTTTTAGTTGCAAAGAATAAAACTGGCCTCCATTATTTTAAGCAGAATAAGAAATTTATTAGATAATGAGTACATCATAAAGTCTCTGAGATGACCAGAGAATCTACCTTGGGTGTCTTGCAGCCAGGAAAAATCTCCAAATTCCAATATTGCACTATTCTACTGGACAACTTGCTGCTGAGTCGAGGCTCTGAAGTTTTCAGGGGACACTAGAGCCAGGACCACGGTCACAGCAGCCTCTGAAGGCTGACTGTCTTTGCTGCCCTTGCCAGCATTGGTTCAATTTGCACCCCTCATTCACATCCTCCAAACTGATATCTTCTATGAGTGTACTGAAGAGGTCCCGGACATGAGGTCATATCCTAGCTCCAAGGGAAGCAATTTTCCAGCTTCTACATTGGGCGGTGCAAATTCTCCAGAAGGAAGGGTGTTCAAAAACTCCTGGACAGAAAAGGAAGTGTGACAAATGTTTATCCATCTCCTACAAGCTGTCACTCTCATGCTAATTTCTGTCCCAATGCCTCATATTGTTGCAAGGACCCAAGCCTGGGTCCAACTGTGTAAATTTGTGTAAATTTGTTCCCTTTTCCAAAAGTACTTGCTCTTTAAGTGTAGCCCCCAGACTACTCAGAATACTCTTGTCTCTGACTTCCTTTAATGCTAATTAGCAGCGCTGTTCAATTACCCATTGATTTTGCCTTTTTAGTGATATTTGTGATTTTGCTAGAATAGTAGGAAATACTACTTTGTTGTTAACCATTTGATATTTTCATTTTATTATTTGGTCTTATCAGCTCATTAAAACTTTAGGGATCCTTGAGGGTGAGTTACAATCTTTTTATTTTCATAGAAATTAGCACGTTGACATGAACATATGAACAGTTGCTTTTTCATTGTTCCTTGGTTTGAGCCTTGAGGGATAGAGGTCATACTCAAGTAATTTTTAACAAATACAAGCATGTGCAATCTGCTGACCAGACCATGATACAACGCAATTTACATAATCCCAATTTCTCCTTCTCCGGGAGTATATTTATTATTAATTAATAAGTTTTACAGTTTTTTTTCCCCCCTCTATTCCAACTTTGTCTTAGATTATACAGAGGGTAAAAGCTGGGAATTACACTGTATTTATAAAAGTCCAAGAGGAAATAAAGCTTGGGTAATGTGTTGTTAAATCTTTTCAAATCCAGACTAAGGATTAAAACCAATAATATAAAATTGAAGAAAAAAGAATTTATACTGAGTAAGAAATATAAAGTTGGGTATGTAGAATCTGTCAAAGAACTTTTATAGTGAGAATATATCAGTAACTTTTTTGGGGATTCCTAAACATAGTCTTGGAAATAATCAACCAACCAACAAACCTCTAAGATGCTTGAACCCGCAGGGCAGAGAGTAGGTAAATGAATGATATGCTTGCATTTGTGTTTACTAGTCACCTTTTTTTGTGTCTTCCCTCCCACTAATGTGGGTGTGCTGATGAATACTGGTGTTTGAAAAACATACACGAAGAGAGGGTGAGCTAGTGTGTCAAGCCACAGGCAAGCCTCCTGAAATCTAAGCCATGATCCTGTACCTGCACCCCTAGAATACATTTGGGGCACTCAGGAGAAATGCTAATAAAATACATGAAAATCTTAGTAGAATAAATATAGGACCACAGGCTTGTAATAAGTCTAGAAAGAACAAAATCATATTCCAGCTTGCAGAAAGGAAGTGATGTAGCTAGTTAATTATTTTGATTGACTATGGAGAGCTAGGAGCCATCATGATTTTTGTTATGTAGGCAATATGGAGACCCAGGAGATTCATAGAACCAATCCTAAGTCCAGCATAAACTGAGGTCTTTTAGAATGCTAACCTGTATATCAGCATTTATTAAACACTTATTAGGTGTAAACAGTGGTCTAAGTGATACTAAAGAAAAGATGCTATCTCTGCTCTGAAGAAAAAAATGTGCATCACTACAGCTGAAGCTCCATTGTGGCAGTGGCTCTATTTATTGCTGTATTTCCAGCACCTAGAACAGTATCTGGTGCTATGATAAATAAGCAGAATTAAATGAATAAATTATTTCTTTAAAAGTTTCATCAGTTCCCTTTTGTGAGTGATATTTAAGCGGGCAGTGAGAAACTCGTTTCTCTTTAGTTTCTCAGACAGTGAGAAACTAAATCAGTTAATGTATATATGTTCTTACTAAAGAATGAGGCCTTAAACCCAGGCAGGTGTGAAGAATGTATGACAATAGGAGATTCACGTAGATGCTGTTTGCTAAGCTGAAGCATGGCAAGCAAAAACAGAGTGAGCCGAAGAAAAAAGATAAAGGTCCCACAAAGTAAAACTTCATATGATTTGGTGTAATTCTGAAATTCCAAGTGATAATAGGCAGAACAGCTTTACTTGCCTCAGTTAGAAGAAGTATAGCTATTTATGAATACTGATGATGGGGAGAGTATGATTTTAAATGGTGCAGTCACAAATAGCTGTGGGCTCTGCAAATAGGGCTACAGCTGCCAGCTATAGTACAGTCTTTATGTGTGTACATTGTGAAAGAACAGTTGGTCAGGCAAAGGTTTTTTCAAGGCACACCTGTTCACTCAGACAACAATGACCACCAGTAGTGTTATCTCTCTATATAAAGATAAATATGTATTTTATACACCTATATCTGTAACTATACACAAAACATAAATTAGGTGGAGGTTAGATTGGCTGATTTTCTTCTTTTAAAAGAAGGATACAATCCATTATAGATACTGGGTGGATACTGACAAATCTAACTTGCACAGAGGGATCTTCTAGTTGAGATGTTTCTTTCTGAGTCATTAGAATGATTTCATTTCTGAGTGCAATACTGGTAGAAACTTGTTATGTAATGACTCATTAATTATATCAAGTCAATTATATCATGGGTCAAATCACATCTCCTGAAGTACAACAATCACGTGTAGTAAAGCCTGAAAAAATGCAATTGGCCCAGTAATTGTTCACTCAGTCAATAATACATCATTCAACAGATTCGTATCAAAAGCTTCCCAAACCAGAGGGACTATGTGCAATACAAAGGTAAATAATTCATAACCTTTGTTCATAATTATCTCAAGAAAAATGGTTTATTTTATGAGATTGGTATTCTAAAAGAATCCTGTTGAATTTTTGTAGCAATATTAATATTTATTATGAAATATTTTCATCCTAGGATTTTTTGAGAAACTTCTGTGCCATCCTTCTCAAAATAGTTTTTAGAACATCTATCACATTTTAGACAAAAATAAAATAAAGGTCAGTAATAAGTATCAGTGTGCTGTTTGGATAAAAAAATCTCGTAATGTGCCTTCATTACAATTATGAAGTTTAAAACTGTGTAGCTACAGGGTGAGAACTTGTTTGAGCTGCTTGTCTCTACTTAGACTTAATCCAGGCTATTAATTATGAATAAAGTTTAAGATACTTAATTGTTATGACTTATGATATGTCTATGCACTCTAAAACGCGCTTAAGTGTAGTATAATTTTTCTGGTTAAAGTCACAGAAGAGGTAAAGGTTACTTGCTGTGAGGCCCTCACCTATCAGAGAATATAATTTGGAGACTATTAAAACAAATTAAATGATTTTTAAGTCAACTCTAGAAGGTGATAATATTAGTTGTCCATTCCCACGTAACAAATCACCTCCCAAATTTGTGACTTAAAATACTAATCATTTAACTTGATTGTAATTTTCTGGGTCAGCTGAGTGGCTCTTCTACTTTGAGGCAGTTTTGTCCATCTTTACAGTCAGCTGACAGCTCAAGCTTAGGCTGGATGGTGGAGGATGATTTTATTTGCGTGTCTGTTGCATAGAAGGTTGGTTAGTTCTAGGGCCCGTCAGGTAGGATGGCTCAGTTTTGTCCCACAGGTGTCTCTCATTCATTCTCCAGTAACTTGGCTTCTTCACGTGGTGGTGGAAGGTTTCCCAGAAGCAGGAAGGGGCAAGCTGCAGTATACAAATACAAGCCCTTTCTAATCTCTTTGTGCATCATGTTTGCTAATGGCTCTTTGACCAAATCAAGTATAAAAAACAAACAAACAAACAAACAAATTCCTAAGATTCAAGAAGTGGGGTAAAGATCACCCTTCTTTTTGGGAGGAACAGAAAAGTCACGTCACATAGGGGTGTGCTTACAGAAGTAGGAGGAATTTGTAGTCATTCATTTGCAATCTACCATAGGGTATTCTACAATATTATGCATCATTCTCCTCTGCCAATGAGTGTCAATGACTGTAATATTGTGTAACTATTAAACGATCTGTAGATTGATCAGGTTCTTGAAGTGGGTGAAGAAAAAGTAAGCAAACATTATCAACCTAATTCACTTAGGAGTTATTTTGGAAAAGTAATATATACTTAGAATTAGAGATTAAGAAACACACTTCACCAAGGAAAAATAATAAAGAAATTAATAATTATTTTGAGTGAATAGGGTGAGTTGCTTGAACTAAAGAAAGACTGAACTCTGTCTCTGTTTTAGCCCTTTTACTCCCACTAAGTAGGACACTTACTGTCTTTCAGTTGGTATAATGTGTGCAGGTTTTTGTTTAGTTTTGTTTTTGTTTTTCCCTTTTCTTTGCTTATCCGTCTTTGTTCCACTCCCTTTGGGCTATGCTTTCATCCACACCCACCTAAATAATGATGAATCCTAATGGATATCTCCAGCTTTGACCTGTCTTCTGAGTGACAGACCTATTTAATTAATTCGCTTCTCCATTATCTCTATGAGGGTATTTCCACAGACATTCCAAACTCAGCATGTCCAAATCTGAACTCACTTTCTGCCCAAACCTTTTTTTCCTGCTACCATCTCTAACTTAGAGAAAGGTAATGCCAACATTCATTACATGTTCCAACTAGAAACTTTAGAGTTAGCTTAGGGTCTTTTAGCTTAGGGTCTTTCTTCTCTCCCATCATTGCCCCCTATTCATCAATCACCCAAATCTGTGGTTTTTGCACCTTTAATATTTCTGGATTTCAGTTCCTCTAGTTCCAAAGCATCTGCTCTAAAATATGAATCTCATTATATCATTCCAAAGCTTCCATCAGAAAATCCCCATAACCTTTAGGATATGATCCATATCCTTGGCATACACGTCTCTCCACAATCTAACCCGTGTTTCAGCCAAAAGAAACTGCTTTCTTGCATCCTTATCTTGGCATACACGTCTCTCCACAATCTAACCCGTGTTTCAGCCAAAAGAAACTGCTTTCTTGAATGCATCGTGACATTTCTTACCTGATTCCCTGTTTTTATTATCCTTCCTTATCCCTCACCACTTATCTGGTTAACTTGTACTCATTCTTCAAGAATTAACTCAAAGGGCATCTTCTCGGGAACTATTCATAAGTTAACATCAGACTTAGGTAGGTAGTCCGCTACTTTCCCTTCTAGTACATAACTATCATAAATCATATTCCATAGTTTTCAATTTATGATTTACTTAGGTCATCATTGTCATCGATCTGTGTTATGTTCACAGTTAATATAGTCCCTGACACGTAGTCAACTCTCAGTACTTGAGTGATTACTGAGATTGAATGAATTGATTGAATGAATGAGTGAATAGATGACAGATGTGAGGGGTGTGTAATTATATTAGAGTTGGCCACATGGCCTGGCTACATCTTTATCCAATGCACACACAGAGTGGAAGTGGTTATTACTGAGAAGAAATTTAGCTAGGCCTGGGGATTGGAAGAAATGCACTTAGAGCTGAAGTCAAGATTCAGCTCAGGGTAAGTGTGAGATCAGGTTGAGAATGGAAAAAGCTCTGGTTTTGCAAATTTAGGGATCACTTATTTATCATCTTCCATTTATCAATTATTCTATAATTGGCAAAAAGCTGTGTTAGAAGTTTGTCTCAATACAGTTGAGGGGATTCATTTTCTTTATCATTTGTTGCTAACTTTTCATCTCTGGATTCTCTTGAAACTCTATTCATCTTCTAATCTTTGATATCACCAAGTATTTTCTCAGAGAATTCAAACTATTTTTTTTTATAAAGAAAAACAAAATTTATTGCTTACAGTTTCTGAGACTAGGAAGTCCAAAGTCCATCTGATGGTGGCGACAGTGACCCAGGGGTCTTACATTTCAAGATGGTGGAAGCAGAAAGAGCAGAAAGAGAAAGACACTCTTCTCTTCTTTTAAAGCCCTCAGAACCACACCCCAGACCACCATTTTAATCCATTCACTACTGCTCAGTCCTACAATCCAATCACCTCTTCAAGGCTCCACCTTTCAATTACCATAATAGGATTTCCCACTGTCTTAACAGTCACAG
>NW_007726555.1:489532-492619 GCF_000696425.1 Galeopterus variegatus | reverse complement strand
TCTCATTATATCATTCCAAAGCTTCCATCAGAAAATCCCCATAACCTTTAGGATATGATCCATATCCTTGGCATACACGTCTCTCCACAATCTAACCCGTGTTTCAGCCAAAAGAAACTGCTTTCTTGAATGCATCGTGACATTTCTTACCTGATTCCCTGTTTTTATTATCCTTCCTTATCCCTCACCACTTATCTGGTTAACTTGTACTCATTCTTCAAGAATTAACTCAAAGGGCATCTTCTCGGGAACTATTCATAAGTTAACATCAGACTTAGGTAGGTAGTCCGCTACTTTCCCTTCTAGTACATAACTATCATAAATCATATTCCATAGTTTTCAATTTATGATTTACTTAGGTCATCATTGTCATCGATCTGTGTTATGTTCACAGTTAATATAGTCCCTGACACGTAGTCAACTCTCAGTACTTGAGTGATTACTGAGATTGAATGAATTGATTGAATGAATGAGTGAATAGATGACAGATGTGAGGGGTGTGTAATTATATTAGAGTTGGCCACATGGCCTGGCTACATCTTTATCCAATGCACACACAGAGTGGAAGTGGTTATTACTGAGAAGAAATTTAGCTAGGCCTGGGGATTGGAAGAAATGCACTTAGAGCTGAAGTCAAGATTCAGCTCAGGGTAAGTGTGAGATCAGGTTGAGAATGGAAAAAGCTCTGGTTTTGCAAATTTAGGGATCACTTATTTATCATCTTCCATTTATCAATTATTCTATAATTGGCAAAAAGCTGTGTTAGAAGTTTGTCTCAATACAGTTGAGGGGATTCATTTTCTTTATCATTTGTTGCTAACTTTTCATCTCTGGATTCTCTTGAAACTCTATTCATCTTCTAATCTTTGATATCACCAAGTATTTTCTTAGAGAATTCAAACTATTTTTTTTTTATAAAGAAAAACAAAATTTATTGCTTACAGTTTCTGAGACTAGGAAGTCCAAAGTCCATCTGATGGTGGCGACAGTGACCCAGGGGTCTTACATTTCAAGATGGTGGAAGCAGAAAGAGCAGAAAGAGAAAGACACTCTTCTCTTCTTTTAAAGCCCTCAGAACCACACCCCAGACCACCATTTTAATCCATTCACTACTGCTCAGTCCTACAATCCAATCACCTCTTCAAGGCTCCACCTTTCAATTACCATAATAGGATTTCCCACTGTCTTAACAGTCACAGTGGGGGCTAACTTTCTAATACATAAAACTTGGGAGACACAATTCAAGCTTCAGTGAGTTTTGGGGGGGACATAATTCAATCCACTACAAGAAATGAGACCCTTTAAGTGAAACCAGACAGGTCATTCTCCCCATTTCCCAGTGATTAGTGATTTCTCTAATTATATGATAATTCAGGACCAGTGGCAAAGATGGCAGCAGAAGAAAACTTGCCTTGATTTTGTAATTTATCTTCTCACTGTAGCTTAGACTCTCAAGTTTTTCTTGAAAATGATGAGAATAATATAAATTTAATGTAGAATCCCTGTCCACTAAAATTTTTCATTTTTAAATATTTTCTTTTTTTTTCATTAAATTTTTATTTTGTCAATATACACTGTATATGATTATTATGGCCCATCACCGACACCTCCCTCCCTGCTCCCTCTCTCCCCTCCCCCCCAAGAATGACCTTTCCGTTTGCTTGTTGTAACAACTTCAAAAAAGTATAGTTGTTATATCTTCTTCCCCCCCCCCAGTTTTTTTTTTTTGTGTGTATGTGGGTGAATTAATTTGTTTATTTTTTAGCTCCCACCAATGAGTGAGAACATGTGGTATTTCTTTTTCTCTGCCTGACTCGTTTCGGTCAATATTATTCTCTCAAGGTCCATCCATGTTGTTGCAAATGGCAGTATTTCATTCATTTTTATAGCTGAGTAATATTCCATTGTGTATATATACCACATTTTCTGTATCCATTCATCTGATGATGGACATTTGGCCTGATTCCAACTCTTGGCTATTGTAAAGAGTGCTGCAATGAACACTGGGGAACAGGTATACCTTCGACTTGATGATTTCCATTCCTTTGGATATTCAAACTAGTTTTAACATTTGCCTAAGTGATGCAAATTAGGAATATACATTTAATGTAAATAATTATGTTTTCAAAACCCAATTTAAATCATTTTGGAATATATCTGCTGTTTTTGATGCTTCTGGCATCTAACCATGGATAATGGATTTGTAGATGATTAGTAAATTGAACTTGATTTTCTGCATTTATCAGCAGTTGGGTGATAGCAATTGACATTAACTTATACCTGTTAGAATGGCTAGTATCAAAAAGACAAAAGACAAATGTTGGTGAGGATGTGGAGAAAAGGAAACCCTTGTACACTGTTAGTGAGAATGTAAATTGGTACAGGCATTATGGAAAGCAGTATGGAGGTTCCTCACAGAATTAAAAATGTCATATAAAAACTGTCATATAATCCAGAAATTCCACTCCTGAGTATATTTTTTTCCCAAAGGAAATGTAATCAGTACATCAAAGAGATATCTGCACCCCCATGTTCATTATAGCATTTTTCACAATACACAATATATGGAATCAACCTAAATGTCCACTGAGGATGAATGAATAAAGAAAATGTGATAGACACACGCATACACATTGGAATATTATTCAAATTTTAAAAAGAAAAAAAAATCTCATTTGTGACAGCATGGATGAAACTGGAGGACATTATAGTAAGTGAATTAAGCCAGGCACAGAGAGACAAATACTGCATGATCTCACTGATAGGTGAAATCTAAAACCATTGAATTCATAGAAGCAGAAAGTAGGAATGTGGTTGCCAAGTGCTGGGAGTGGGGAAAATGGGAAGATGTTAGCCAAAGAGGACAAAGTTTCAATTATGCAGGATGAATAAGTTCTGGAGATCTAATCAACAGCATGGTAACTCAGTGAATAATATTGTTTTGTATACTTAAATTTGCTAAGATAGTAGATCTTTTTTTTTTTTCCCCTTTTTTTTGTCTTTTTTTGTGACCGGCAACGGATCGCAACCCTCAGTGTCACGCCCGTACCGGACCGGGACCGGCAACGGGATCGCAACCCTCGGTGT
>NW_007726555.1:486541-488914 GCF_000696425.1 Galeopterus variegatus | reverse complement strand
CGCTCCCAAGCGGCGCACTGTAGCAGTGCGCCACCGGGCCAGCCCTAAGATAGTAGATCTTAAATGTTCTCATCATACACACACACAAAATGGTAATTATATGAAGTAATGGATATGTTAATTAGCTAGATTGTGGTAATCATTTCACAATGTACACATATATCTAAATACCACGTTTTACACCTTAAATATATGCAATTTTTATTTGTTAATTATACTTCAGTAAGACTGGAAAAAAAGAGCTACAGTACTCCCCCCTTATCTGCAATGAATACTTTGAGAGATTCCCAGTGGTGTCTGAAACCACGGATAGTGCAGAACTTTCTATACACTATGTTTTTCCTATCCTAACATACCTACGACAAAGTTTAATTTATAGACTAGGCACAATAAGAGATTAACTACAATAACAAATAGAGCAATTATAACAGTATACTGTAATAAAAGTTATGTGACTGTGTCTCTATCTCAAAATATCTTATTGTACTGTGCTCACCTTTCTTCTCGTGGTGATGGAGATGTTACAATGCCTACTATATGAGACGAAGTGAGGTGAAGGACTAGGCATTGTGACATAGCCTTAGGCGACTACTGACCTTCTGACCACACGTCAGAAGGAGGATCACCTGCTTCATGTGATCCTGGATCATCAAGCTGTGACGGTGTCAATGGTTGGATGTCAGGAGCAGAGTATGCTGATGACTAACAGGAGGGTGGTGTCTAATGTGAAAATGCTGGACAAAAGGATGATTCACGTCCCGGTGGGATGGAGCAGGGATGGGGCAAGATTTTACCATGCTACTGAGAATGGCACAGAATTTAAAACTTATGAATTGTTTATTTCTGGAATTTTCCATTTAACATTTTTAGAATGTTGTTGACCTTGGGTAACTGAAACCAGAGAAAGTGAAACTGCAAATGAAGGGGGACTACTGTGCAAACCATGAAAGCTGAAAGCATTAAAATAAAAGACAAAAGGAAAAAACTCTTTTAAGCTCATATTACAGTCCAGTGCAAAATTTCATGAAATGGTTGTATATATTCACAGTCTTCATTCCCTTACCCCTTTGCTACTTCCTATTTAGTCTATAACTAATTTCAATCTGTATTCTGACCCATCTCCTCTACTTAAACTTGCCAACTTTACCATTATCTTTGCCTCTATATCCCATGGGTATGTTGAAGTTTTTATTTTAATGTCTTCTTGAACATTCATTACTGATAAACATCCTCTGTCAGCACAACAAGATTATCCAACTGCTAGACAAAACAAATGCTTAAGGCTCTTGCAAAATCAAGGAAACCCTCCATGGGCACATCTAGACAATGGGCTATTATTCAGTTCTAAAAAGAAATGAAATATCAAGCCATGAAAAGACATAGAAGAACCTTAAATTTTTAGCATATTACTAAGTGAAAGAAGCCAATCTGAAAAGGCTGCATACTGTATGATTCCGACTAAATGACATTCTGGAAAAGGCAAAACTATGGACATAGTAAAAAAGATCAGTAGTTGCCAGGGTTTAGCAGGGAAAAAGGATGAACAGGCTGAGCACAGAGAATTTTTTAGAGCAGTGAGTCTACTCTGTTTGATACTACTCTGGTGGATCCATGGCATTATAAATTTGTCCAAACCCGTAGCATGTACACCACCAAGAGTGAACCATGATGTAAATTAGGGACTTTGGGTGATAATGAAGTGTCAGTGTAGGCTCATGTACTGTAACAAATGTACCACTCTGGTGGGACACGATGACAGCAGGAGAAGCTGCGCATTGGGGGGTGGGGGGAAATGCGAATTCTACTGAATTCTACTTTCTGCTCAATTTTGCCTTGAACCTAAAACTACTCTAGAAAATCAAGTCTATTTTTTAAAAAAGCCTTTATGGTCTGGTTTTTCTATTCCTCTTTAAAATATTCTTTTCCGTCTTATGATTGCTGTATTTTTTTTCATATGGAACTTCTTTGTTTCTGTGAGCTAACCATGCTCTTGTTCATCTTTGAGTCTTTGCCCATCTTTTCTCTCTATCTGGGCTTCTCCGACTGTCCCCTTTCATATGCTATTTTTTCTCATCCTCTATTATTTATCACACGTCATTTTTATTGTGTTTTCACTGTCTGTCTTTGCCAGACTCTAAGTTGGGAGTCCATCTTCCTTACTTGCTCCAGTGTCTTGCACAAGGCTGGACATTTAAATAACTGTATAAATGAAAGAGTGGTTTAGGGTACAGAGCAATTTTCTTCAGTTCTCACCTAGACCTACCCTGGTTTTGTTTTCAACTGCTCTGAGTTCTTTGTAAGAAAGCACTACGTATCTCTAAAAAATAAATAATCATAAGCCTAGGTTGTCAGATTCAACAAGAACAACAAAAA
>NW_007726555.1:485170-485975 GCF_000696425.1 Galeopterus variegatus | reverse complement strand
AGATAATAGAATTGAATAGCTGCCTCCATTTCAGTTCTGTGCAATAAATTTCTGCTAAGAAACCCCTTTTTCCCTTGTAAATTTTCATTTTTCAGTGCTTGCAGCAGAGCATTTCTATCTTTGCTTGTGGAGAAAATTTTTGCCATTCTAGGAGGAAAAAGTTTTGGCTTTAAGCTATTGCTTTTCTTTTGAAATGGTGTTATTTACATATAATTCACATACCATGCAATTTACCCATTTAAAGCTTACAATTTAATGGCTTTTAGTATATTCAGAGTTGTGCAACTCTCACCACAATCTAATTTTAGCACATTTTCATCACCCCCCGAAAGAAACCTCTTGTGTGTTAGCTGTCACTCCCCACTTGCCACCCACTCCAGCCCTAGGCAATCACTAATCTACTCTCTGTCTGGATGGATTTGCCTATTCTGGACATTTTGTGTAAATGGGACCATACAACACGTGGTCTTTTTTGACTTTCTTCTCTCCCTTAGCATAAAGTTCTCAAGGTTCATCCATGTTGCAGCATATATCAGTACTTCATTCCTTTTAATTAATGAATAATATTCCATTGTATGAATATACCACATCTTATTATGCATCCATCAGTTGATGGACATTTGGGTTGTTTCCACTGCTTTTTGTAGGATTAACATTCTAAAATTGATTTTTTGGGTCAATTTTGTGTTTGTTATCTATGGTCTGATCTAGGGAAAAAGGAGAGAATATCTTCTCCTTGTTTTAATGGTTGTAGGATTTTATTTTGCTTTTGAAATTTCTATGGATCTTTTGACCTATCCCTGTT
>NW_007726555.1:482507-484071 GCF_000696425.1 Galeopterus variegatus | reverse complement strand
ATGGTTGTAGGATTTTATTTTGCTTTTGAAATTTCTATGGATCTTTTGACCTATCCCTGTTCTTATCTAAATCTTGTCTACATGGGAATTGCTTAAGTCAATACAAGAGTTATATTGAATGCTGTGATAAGCACCTGTAGATATTGTCAAGCTGTACCATCTTGAGATGTCTCAGAAATTTTAAGTATGAGAATCTGTGGTGCAACAAGTCTGTCCAGTAGGATTTTCCCATGACTCCAGGGGATATTTTAGACTTGAGCATCTGGAATTGATTATGCACTTTGGCATAGATGTGTGAAATTGTAGCAGAAGGCTGAAGTTTTTATGTTATATATTGTTTTTTGTGACATATTCTGACCTTGTCTGTAGATGATTGCACCCAAGGTGGCAAATCAAAGATGTAAAACCAAAATACATCAAGGCAAAAAGGATGTTTGAGTCTTCACAGACACTGAAATGTCATTTTGAGAACAAATAATACATCTCTTTGAGAGGGTGAGTATGTGAAAATCAACACCAGTCATTGTACTATTCAGGAACATTAATTATGCTGTGGTGAGTCTCATGGCTATGCTTACATTAACCCCAATAATGGAAGATTTGTAAAATTAAATATAAACTTACCAAGATGCTGTTATCAGTGCATGGATTTCTTTCTTTTTAAAAAAATGATTTCCCCCAAATCACTTGGGCAGAATGAACAGTTTGGATATTGCTTAAAGTAGCCATAATACTTTGGGAATTTTTGAACAAATATTGGTGAGTACAAGGCAGTAATTTTCAAAGTCAGGGTTTTTGAGGACCTAGGAAATACTGTATATAATTATTTCGGAGGGTGCAAGAAAATCTCAAAATAAGATGAATATATATTCACTTTAATTTTAGGAAGTACATGTCTTAATGATTGTTTAAAAATATCAAAATGTGGAACAAAAACTGCTGGGAGGTCAACTCTTTCTAAAGCTTGAATGATACCTTCATCTGCTGGCATGGCTTTAGCAGTTGTGCTCTAAGCAGTTTGAACCATGCCTTTTTTTTTACAGAGATATTTTTAAAGTTGATGCTCAGGGACTAAACAACTAAGAAGCAAAATAGATTACCATGGTCCACTAACCTGTGTGCTTGCTGTCTGACTTTTCATCAGGACTTACTGAATATTCATTGTCTGGAATTCTAAATGTTACATTTTAGTGAATCTAAGATTGCCTCAGTTATGTACCACCAAGACAGAAGAGGCTAATTAATTGCAATAAATTGTAGGATGTATCCTGATTTCAGAGATGTAAATGTGAGGAAAAATGTGCATTTTAGCATTAATGAAAAGTAGTGGCACTATTGAAGTAGGCAATAGAAGGCAACTGCACATTAAAATATATAAGGCAGTGGTCAATTTCATTTAGTCAGAAATTAAAGCACTTCATATCCAGTAATTGGCTTGGAACTATTTGATTATCTAGCAGTTTCTTCTGTATGATTTACATTGTAACGGATAGAGTAGATAGCTGCCCATGAAATGTAGGCTAAAATTCTCTGGGAAGGTCTTTAATCTCAATATTCTCTTACT
>NW_007726555.1:481343-482332 GCF_000696425.1 Galeopterus variegatus | reverse complement strand
GAATCAGAGCTTCAGAGAGCTCATGTAACTTGCCCAGGGCCACACAGCATTCAGCTGGATGAACGGGGCTGTCAACTCTGTGCTGTTTACTGGATCAGATTGCTTTTCATGAATACCCAAATACATAGAAATGAGGTTTCCAAATTAGCTGAGTTTTTGAAAGATAAGAGGATAAAAAGATAAGTTGAGAGCTTGAAGTATTGCCCAAGAGGATCAACCTTAAGTGGGGACTGTATTGGGGGTGGGTGGCTTGGGCAGTAGTACAATTATTATGTGTCAATTAAAAATAAGTGGAAAAAATTTTTAAAAAATTTTAATCAAAGAAGAGAGAGGTTTCTGAAAGGGGAACTAGAAATATGCCAGAAATTAACTGTTGATTCACAATTACCCGCCTGGGTTTGCATCAGAATTACTAATTCCTGGCATTAAGTTCATCTACCTTCCACAGGTTAGGTTTGCTTCAACTCCACATTTTACTGTGGTTCCTCAGAAAAACTTTAGGATTCACTTAGGAATCTGGAAAAATTTTTGTCTTGAACCTGCAGCTGACATTATTGTATTTTTAACCCAATATTGAATGTAAATTTTTGTGCCAATATTTAAGACTTGGGGGGTCCTTTCTTGACTTGTTCAATGATAGGGATGGGAAGACAATTGAGAAGTGTACTAAACACTAGCATACAAGCATTTGAACATACCCATGCCCGTGCCACGCTCACATGTGTGTATGTGTAGCTGAATCTTAATGGCATTTCATAAAGCTCATAGAAAGATAAGAAATAGTATCATTTTTCTTAATATAGATGATATTTATTGTCTCTTTGCCCTTTAATAAGACTGAAGAGTAAGCATAGCTTTTGATATGAGCTCAAGGATGACATAAACTTTTATTTGGGCAGTAGATCCTTGACATGCATAAATGATACTGTTGCAAACCTTCGAGTTTAATCATGAGTTCCTAGTGGGAAGCTATAAGGAGAAAATAACAG
>NW_007726555.1:475658-480735 GCF_000696425.1 Galeopterus variegatus | reverse complement strand
TTCACACTTTAGCTCTCCATTTAGACAGCTCTTCCCTCTGGAGACCTTCTTTGTCCCCCAGGTTCAATACATGAGGGGTCTTCAAAAAGTTCATGGAAAGATTCATACTATCTTGCAATTTTCCACAAACTTTTTGAAGGACCCTAGTATATGCCCTTCCAGTGTGTCTTCATGAAACTTTGCATTATTTATTTTTTTAGCTCTTATGCTACATTGATTTCTTTGTATTACAGTTTTCTCTACCAGATTTTAAGCTCAGGGATAGTAAGGGCCATGACTTTTTCGTTTTTTCTTTGTATCCACAGCTCATTGCACTGTGCCTGGCCCAGGATAAAAACAATCTATTTATTTTCTCAGTGTGTTAATGATTTAATGAAATGTCTTTTTCTCACATGTAAGTCACAGAGTATAATTTCATTTCACACTTCATCAGATTACAGATTATTAGATTATTGTTTTGGAAGAGTCAATCAATGTGAGATCCCAGTTTACCAAATCTACTGCATTGGGTTCCTCATCGGTGTTTCCGTGGGTAGAGTGGCTGACAAGATTTTAAAACATTGTTGCCTGATGTGTGTGTGTGTGTGTGTGTTTGAAGATGTTAATTTTGTTTTCCACTTCTTGGTATGGGAAACACCAAAGTGTACTTCATGTCTCAATACCCACAAATATATAGTATAAAAACATCAAGGAATGACATGTCATAAAAAGCAGTGAGATGGGAAGTTAAAATAATAGTGATAAGATCATATGCTTATTTAGTCTTACTATACACCAGGCAGTATGCTAAGCACTTCATACATACAGTATTTACTCATTCAAATATACTGTCAAGTCTATGAGAAAACTGAGGCTGAGGGAAGTTAAGTATCTTGACCACACAGTGAGTAAATGGTGCAAGAGAACGTGAACTCGAAAGCGTGGCTCTAGAGTTTATGTTCTTATCTTATACACTCTACTGCTCTAATTTGAAAAAAGAATCTGGTAATCAGAACAAAACAAAATATACAAATAAAAACAACAAAACTGCTAAAGGAGTACCTCTTGAATAGGACCAAGCCATTCTCTTTATGTATTAAAAACCGATATATTAAAAACTACCACTGATGCCTATTTTTTTGTCCAGAGAACCAATTGCTTATTAGATAGATGGAAAAGTTCAGTTGAGGGGACAAGCACTAAAGTATGTAGCCTATGTGAGCGAAAGGACAAGCTCGGTGCACAGTAATATGCCGAAAACACCTGTAAAGATATGCCAGCAAGATAGCAGGCAGGTGACTGGCATCCCAAAGTCCACATGACAGAGACCAAAGTGGGAAATGAAGAGAAGGCAGTGAAAAGAGAGATGACAAGTGAACAAAAACCTTTTGTCTTTTACAAGAAGTCTTGTGCAATGCAATAGATGAGTCACAGTGCTACAGTTAGGTAGGTAGAACGCTGTAAATCACAGATGATTGGTAGAATAAAAAACATTAATGACTTAACCAGTTAATATCAAATAATATTTTTGAAAAAAGTAATTTTTGTTGAGCACACATTTGATGAGCACTCTACAGCACCAAAGTAGATTTGTGGATAACCTAACTATATACTCATATATTGAAGGTTTTTCCATAGTTCAGGGCTAGATGAGATTGTGGGAAAAAGAAGAAAGATTTGTAAATGCCTTGGGGGGATCTTAGAAACAAATATGAATGGGACTGGCCGGTTAGCTCAATTGGTAGACCACGGTGTTGATAATACCAAGGTCAAGGGTTTAGATCCCTGTACCATGCAGTCACCAAAAAAAAAAAAAAAAAAGAAAGAAAGAAAGAAACAAACAAACAAATATGTATATGTTGTATTAAAGCTTGAACATGAGCAGTATGGTTTGTAGGGTAAGGATAAAATATTTTATTGTGGGATTCTGAAACAGAATACAAACATTTCTTCTGCTATACTATGATTACATGCTTTTCTGAAAAAGCTCATGTTCTGCAAAAATCATGTCTAAAAAATAACATTGGAAAAATAGAATTGAGGCAGGCATTCATACCTCTAAAACTTTATAACTAGTGTATAACAAAAAATAGTAGTCCTAATTATTAATACTAACTCAGTTAAAAAGACATGCAATACTCCTAAAAAATAAGGCTACAGTAAATTTTGGATTTCACCCTTCGGGGAGGGAAAAAGGAGAATGTAACTAAATGGAAATGAATGTAAGAGAGGGTTGAAGCTTCTGAGTTAATATAAGGGAGGAGAGATAAATTGCAGGTGAAGGAACAGTTTCAGGTGCACAAAATGCATAAAAGGACAAAAACCTCTCGCCAAGCACTTCTAAGGCAGTGCTTGTTTCATTGAGTGTAGAACTGTGTCCGTTTGCTGCCTGCTGCAGTAAGCGGTGTTATTGTTTTGTGGTCAGCTGCTTTTCCTCGGTGGCTCAGAAACATTAAGGATCAGGGAAAATACATGTATGAACCAAGGTGGCTTTTGTGCATGAGCTGCCACACGTAGAGAATCAAATTAATCATAACTTTGTTCTATCTCTATTTCCATCTATCAATCTGTCTGTCTATCATCTATCTATCTTAGTTAGCAATGACAGACTGAGGATGTTCTTAGTCTTTCCCTCCCAGTGCCCAGAAAACTGTGAACCCCTCCTCTCACTATAGAACCTTAGAAAACTCTCATTTGGGTCTTTTACATGTTTGTGACTCTTTGTGTCTATCATTTCCTTTAGAGGTCAGAAATCATGTCAGTATGTTTTGGCTTCGAATATATTAAAAATCTATATTCTTGATTTGAAATTTAAAAATCTCCAAATACTCCCAATTACAGTAAAACTGGTCTCTACAATTCAAAAATTTCTTTAAAAAGTCTGGGAAACCTGAAAATATGTTTTTATCCTATGAAATTAAAGTAAACACAAGCAATTTTCTCCTTTGTATTGAACTAAATTGCTGTTAGTACTTTTTCGGTTCTATTTTTGTACTGACTACTAGGTTATATGAATTTGCATTGCATGCTGCTTCCTTCACATTGGTAAAAATCATTTTGAGTGAAGAATTACTTCTCTCAATATAGGTTAATTATTTCTGAGGAGCTGGCAGATGAAAAAAATGACAGGAATATTATTGCTTGTGTTTAGCTTTTAGCATATTTAACACATGTAGTTAAGATAATTAGAATGAAAAGAATGCTCTTTTTATTTAATGAATTAATGGAACAGGCACCCAGAAGTTGCATGCAAAAGTTCAACCAACGCTGCTTAGACCTTTTTCCATAAATCAACAGAGTTGATTCAGTAGTTTCACAGCCAATAAGATAATGTCTTCCTTTGCCTTGCTTTTATCTTTTGCAGTCGTTACATGCACACACTCGTTTGATATACGACTTTACTTTTAAGTTTATATGAAAAATGCAACATAATTTTATTCTAAATATGCACTTGACAATATGGATTCAAATTTAATTCACTGATGTGCAACCTTGCGTATGATATCTGAAACCAGAAATTGTCAAATTGTGTATCAAAAAGGTAAATTAGCATTTGCTCAATGCAACTTGACATGACAGATGGATAGGAGGAGGGCTGTTATTCCTGAGACAAGAATAAATATATTATAATCTGGATGCATACACACACTGGATAAAGATTTTCATAAAATAATTTTCAATACAAAGTCTATTTTCCAAATTCATAATAATTACTTAATCCCCCTCCCCATCACTCACCTCTTTTTATGTGTCTATGAGTTGCTTTGTAAGGTATCCATATATAAAAATTATTTTATAGGGTTGTGTTTATTGAGCACATATTAATTTCATGACACTGTGCTAAGATATTAGTATACTACTAGTAGTAGCAATAAGAATAATCGTGCTAATAATAGCTAATAGTTATCGAGCACTTACCATGTGCTAGGCACCATTCAAGTGCTTTACGTATGTTCTGACTCCCTCTCATGTACAGGTACACACACATATACAAACAATCAACTAGCAATGAATGACAAGTGAGTAAAGTGGGTGACATTTACTGTTGAAGATCAGAAGAGGCTTGACACCAAGTGGAGAATGTCGAACTCAGCCAGGACCTGAGTTCAGGCAGGAGTTGGATAGACAGCATGGGAGGAGAGAACCTTCCTGGGCAGGGGGTGGGGAGTAGCTCTGTGAGCAAAATCTTAGAGGCAGAAAACTGCAGTCTGGATGGAGGAACAGAATTTGCATAGGAAGACAGTAATGGTAGAGAAAGTGGAGTTAATGCTAAGAATAGGGCCCTTGAATGAAAAACTGAAGGGTTTAGATTTAATACTGTGTAAGTCATGGAGATCCATTGAAGATTTTGAATAAGGGGAGTGATTTGAAAGTAATAATTTTGGAAGATTTAGGTGGTAGCAGTGCAACTTGGATTGAAGGGGGAAAAGTAGAATTAGCAAGACTGACTAGGAGACTGCATTTGTCTAGGAACTGAGATAAAGTGGTGATAGAAAGAGAAAAGAGGATTTGGTTATTTTATTTGCTACCAGAAGATTTGGTTACTTCATTCACTATTCGAGGACGATCAGAAATTACTCTGATTTTCTTGGTCTAGATGACCAGCAGGATGAGGACCTGCCTATGGAAGGAAGGTAATGAGTTGGGTTCCAGAGATGTTAAATGGAGATAGCTGTGAGATATGCATGAATAGAGGGTTATGGAACATGAACCAAAACTTATGGAATGGGGCTAGGTTTTTGAGAAGGTATCCTAGAGCTGAGAGCTAAATTGCAGAAATGGACAAATTATGTTTTCAAGAGACATTGAGTGAGAACCGTGGATAACTAAGGAGAAAACCTGAGTAATGATAGAGGCAAAAGAAGAACCAAAGAGGAGATAAGACAAAGAATGTTCAAGGAGAGGGCCGGCCCGGTGGCGCACTGCTACAGTGCGCCACTTGGGAGCGCGGCGGCGCTCTCGCCGAGGGTTTGGATCCCACATACAGACCGGCCGCTCACTGGCTGAGCGAGGTGCGGGCGCAACAAACACCGAGGGTTGCGATCCCGTTGCCGGTCACGAAAAAAGACAAAAAGGAAAAAAAAAAAAAAAAAAAAGA
>NW_007726555.1:458954-475391 GCF_000696425.1 Galeopterus variegatus | reverse complement strand
GGGTTTGGATCCCACATACAGACCGGCCGCTCACTGGCTGAGCGAGGTGCGGGCGCAACAAACACCGAGGGTTGCGATCCCGTTGCCGGTCACGAAAAAAGAAAAAAAGGAAAAAAAAAAAAAAAAAAAAGAATGTTCAAGGAGAGAGGATTGGACCAAAGGTAACAGAGACTCTGCAGTGGCATGGGAGGGGTTCAAGAAGGAAAGTGTCTTCCATATCTGACATTGCTGAGAATGCAAAGAAAAAAGAAGCTGATGTTGAATTATAATGATGAACTCACTTGACATTTGAGATTCCGGTTGTAGTGAACCAGGGGGATTAAAATCTTATTTTATTTTTTAGTTGCATTTATTTATATAAATTGACAAATAAAAAATTGTATATATTTATGGTGGTGTGTAACATGTTGTTTTAAAGTATATATTCATTGTGAACTGGCCAAATTGAACTAATTAACATAGGCATTACCTCACATACTTTTTTTTTGTGATGAGAACACTTCAAATCTACTCTCAAAGCAATTCTGAAGAATACAATATATTGTTATTAACTATATTCTCCATGTTGTACAATAGATCTCTTGAACTTAATCCTCCTACTTAACAGAAATTTTGCAACCTTTGACCAACACCAAAATTGGGGGAGGGTTGGGAGGACCTTATTTTAGAATGTGTATTTTTATTAACCCCAATAAGTTACTTGATGTTGTCGGTTTCTTGCATTCTGACAGTTTCTAAGTAGATTAGATTGTCTAGGAATAAAAAAATTTTTATGTCTTCATGTTTTTGACAGTGATATGGGCAATAGATAAAGGAGCAGGACATGGCACTACTGGGAGTTCTTTATATCCCCAAATAAGAGGAATAAAATAATGTAAAGGCCTACATATATTTAATAATCTGCTTAAAATTGTTATTCCTGAGGGCGTCAGAGAGAATACGGAGATTGGTGTCGAACTACACGTTCGGTTTTTGAGGAAAGCCTTCCTGTTCAAGAGATCTTTAGTTTTTTTTTTTTAAGTTCTTGTAGCTTTTTAAAGGAAATATGTCTTGTTTATGACTCTTGGGATGTTGGTAAACTTAAAAACATGAAAGTATTATTGTTCTATGTTAATAATCACATGCAAAATTCAAGTACCTGTGTTTTTTAGAAAAATCTCACTCTGCCAATCCCAACCGAATAACAAAAAAACCTCGAACAACAACAAAAAAGAGTCTTCTTAGGAGATCCAGGTTTAATTTCTGTGACAATTGGTGATGAAACTATAGGCCTGTTCAATATAGTAATCGAGAGTAGCCAGGTGTGGCTACTTACATTTAAATTAATTAAAATTAAAGGAAGTAAAAGCTCAGTTCCTTAGTGGCACTAGCCACATTTCAAATGCTCAGTGGCCTGCACAGATATAAAACCTTTCCATCACCGCAGAAAGTTCTATTAGATGGCACTAGTATAAGCTATAAAACTATCGAAAGCACAGCCTGGTATCATAACCAGATGTGGAGTGCCATATATAGATAATAATTTCATTTGAAAGGATACAACAATATTTCAAGGTTGCTTTTGTGTTTGTTAAATCTTGTTACAATGGGGCTTGTTTGCTACACAGTCTAGGGTTAAGTTTTCTTTGATAATATAAGTAGTTTTTGCAAATAGCTATGAGCTCTTTTCCAAACATCTATGAATGGGAGTGGGGAGTAGAGGAAACAGTAAAAGGAGATGTTTGGAGAAACTTGAAGCATTAATCTCTTCGAATCGAGCAGAGTATTGCTATGTCTGTGTTTTTCCTTTCAGCCCATTCTCCTTGAGTGCTTCCTCTGCTATTATTTTGCATGGATAGTGAAGGCTCCATGCAAAATAAGCACTGAAGGTGAGTCTGTGCCTGGGAGCCTATGGGCTCACACCAGAACATTTTACAGAGTAGCTGAGCGATGTAATGTTATTGCGAATGGAGAGGAAGTAGGCGTGTAACAGAAGAAGCAAAGATTGAAGATGTAAGAACAGGGGTGTTACTCATTTTAAAGCCGAGATTTTCTGTTGGGTAGTAAAGTGGGAAGGAGCCCAGAGTAGAACAGAGTTGTGACACAAAGCCATAGGCAGCAAAATCTGCATTTGTAAATTCTGTACTCCATGGCTGCATGCATTTGCAGAGTAATGGGATAATACACGGATACTTAGCAAACTGCACGTCACAACATGAATAGAACTTACTGAAAAGGAGATGTATGGTTAGGAGCATGAGGAATGGACATTTCATTGTCACTGCATCTGATTTAAAAATGCAGCTTTCTGGTAATAGGTGTTGTCTTGGTTTAGGTTCTCTTGAAAGCAGAACCTGAAATGGGGCATTGGGATAGACAGTAACTTTGAGGGGTGATCTCAGGAAGCTGGAGAGAAGTAAGGAGTATGAGTCTGGGGTGAAGGAGGACAATACAGGGGCAAATTATCCTGGTTGCTGCTGTGAGCAAGGGGCCTCTATTCAGTTAGAACTTCTACAGTGCTCCTCCTGGAGGACAAGAAGCTGGCTCTCTCTGCCATTTGTTGAGGATCGTCTTGGGGTGTTACCTCCTTGCACTTTCAGCTGGCCCAGCGGAGTTCCCAGGATGGGAAATGCAGAAAGATCAGAGGCACACGTGTTTGAGATGGGACGCTCTCAGTGCACTGTCAGTCTGAGACCCACAAATCTGGTCCACCCCATCTGTGCTGAAATCAGAGGTGGGCCAAGAGGATGTAACACAGGGGACCAGAAGCATCTGCTACAGGTACTATTTACTGAGTATACTCATTATGTGTCAAGCACCGTGTTAGGATACATGTTTTCTCATTTAGCCACATAGTCACCCATGAAATGAGTGTTATGTTTCTGCATTTCATAGCAGATATATGGAGGCTTAGAGAGGTTAAGTCACTTGCTCGAGGACACAAATACACCAGATGCCTAAGATCACAAGTGGCTGACATAGGATTCTCACGCTGGCCTGTACTTCCTAGATCGTAAGCTCAAGTATACCTCACTCTTTCTCGCTGTAATCTTTGTTCTCTGTCTTCTTTATATCTTTCTGTAATACTTACCCTAACACTTTATTTTTTCTCAACTACTTTTTGTGATATACCATTCTGTAAGTTTTGGCAAACATACACAGCTGTGTAACCATAGCCACAACCACCACCACCGCAATCTATAGAAGATTTCTAGCAGCCCCCTAAATCCTCCATGACTCTTTGCAGTAAACTCCTCTTCCCATTCCCAGCCTCTTGCAACCACTAGATTTGTTTGTTTCCCCCAACCACCACCACCGCAATCTATAGAAGATTTCTAGCAGCCCCCTAAATCCTCCATGACTCTGCAGTAAACTCCTCTTCCCATTCCCAGCCTCTTGCAACCACTAGATTTGTTTGTTTCCCTGTAGTTTTTGCCTTTGCAAGAATGTTGTATAAATGGAATTATGCTATATACAGCCTTTTGAATGGCTTCTTTTCTTAACATAATACATTTGAGAATCACCCAAGTTGTTGAGAGTGTCAACAGTAAATTCCTTTCATTTACTGAGTAGTACTCTATTGTATGGCTGCACCATAGTTTGTGTATCTATTCTCTTGTTGAGGGGCATTTGGGTTGTTTCCAGTTTTTGGTAATTACAAAGAAAGCTGCTGTAAGCATTTGCACAAAGGTTTTTGTGTGAATGTAAGTTTTCATCTCAGTCGGGTAAATACCTAGGAGTCGGATTACTGATTCTTATCCTAAGTGTATGTTTACCTTTTTAAGAAATTGCCAAACTGTTTTCAAAACGTACTCTACCATTTTGCGTTTTCACAGTTAATGTATGAGAGTTCAATTGCTCCACATTCTTATCAGCACTTTTATTTATTTATCTATTTATTTATTTTTGGCAGCTGGCCATCCTGGGATCTGAACCCTTGACCTTGGTGTTAGAAGGCTGAGTTCTAACCAACCGAGCCAACCAGCCAGCCTTTATCAGCACTTTTTAAGGAAAAAAATTAACCAGTCTAATAGGTGTTTAGAGGTGTCTCATTGTGGTTTTAATGTATTTCCCCATTGACAAATGATTTGGAACATAATTTTTTATAAAATTACTTGCAATATGTATATCTTCCTTTGTGAAGTATCTACCCATTTGTTTTATTGAATTGTTTGCTTTCTTATTACTACTTTTTGAGAAATAGTTTTTATATTATGTATACACAGTTTTTAAAATTAGATATGTGTACTGCAAATATTTTTTCCCAGTATGTGGCTAATCTTTGCAGTCTCTTAATAGTGTCTTTTGAGAGCAGTTCTTAATTTTACGGAATCTAATTTGTCTTTTTTTTCTTCTGTGGTTTGTGCTGTTGGTGTCATGCCTCAGAAATCTTTGGCTAATTCAAGTTCATAAAGATTTTCTCACATAAAAATTTTATGGTTTTACCTGTATAAATATAATCTATTTGAATTACTTATTGTGTGGAGTACAAGGTGTGGCTCAAGATCTTCTCTCTCTCTCTCTCTTTTTTTTTTATGGATAGCTAATTATTCCAGTACCATTTATTTAAAAGACCACCCTGTTACCATTGAATTGGTTTTGCACCTTTATTGAAAATCAATTGATCATATATGTGTGGGTCTATTTCTGGACTCTCTATTCTGTTCCATTGATCTATATGTCTATCATTTCTCCAATACCATGCTGTCTTGATTACTGTAGCTTTATAGAAAGTCTGAAAATAAGGTAGTGTTATTTCTCCAACTTTTTCTTCTTTTTTCAGGATTATTTTTGCTATTTTAATGCCTTTGCCTTTTTATATACATTTGAGAGTCAGCTTGATGATTTCCAGAAACAATCCTGTTAAATTTGGGTTTGTTGAATCTACATGTGATTTGGGGAGAAAATTGACATCTTAACAATATTCCTTTTATTTTATTACTAATTCGTAGTCACATGGAGGTACTAAACATAAGCAATATAATGAAAAGAAGGCATGTTTGTTAAAGTGTGACTGCTAAATAGGAAATTGTGACTACTTCTGTTTCCTGAGTTTTCATATAATATAAATATCAACAAAATAATAACTACCTTGTGTAGTTGGCTAGAAGAATGGAATAGTGTATGTCGATCTGAAGAGAATAGTGATATTTTAGTCTTGTTACAGCTCCGGCAGGAGCGCCGCCGCGCTTCCCAAGCAGCGCACTATAGCAGTGCGCCACCGGGCCGGCCCCTTCCATGAACATTTTGAAGGACCTTTATGTGTCTATATCTATAGATATAGCTATGTATATCTAACATTTTATAGGTACAATATATATTATATATAGTATATTTTTAATCATATGCTTTATGTATATATGTAAAATCAGGCAATCCTTTTCCTTTTTTAAGTTCATGTTTAACTTATTAAATAATTTACTCAAGGTGAATTATAAGAGTCTATGCAAATGGTAAGGAGATGGTTACGTCCTTAGTTACAGTTTGGTGTCCATGGTTGTTTTGCTGTGCAAATTGATTTATTGGTATGTGAGTGGAATAAGTTGATTGTATTGTGTCTGGAGTTTTTGGGTGAGCTTTTGAGACACACAGATATATAAAGATGTGAGGAGAAAGGAATAGTTAGCTTGATTTTGGCATAAGATGACTTAGAGAGGAGATAACAGGCTAAATTTTATTGAGAACAAAATAACATGATGGTTGGTTAATGAGGTTAAAAAAAAGCCAAACCAAACCAAATCAACAAATAACTTTTTCTCAGTACATTCAAAGATCAAGTCAATGTGGGTTCAACTAGTAACCATACAGAAACAGTTTCATTTACATGTGGTATATTACAAGCTGATAATATGTGTCCGTTGTCTAAACCGTCGTAGTATCCAATATTTATACATCATGTCCACTATTATATTATGTTGGAAAACACTGTTTTTGTGTTTGTGTCTCCCATTAGACCCTTGAAAGTAGGAAAAAGTTGATTCCCCTTTGTGTTTCCAGTCATTAGCTCAGTGTTTAGCACATTGCAGGAAAACTGTGCATGACTAGCTGCTGAACAAGATGGCAAGTAGAATGAACAGTGAGTTGTGGGAAGTGGCTGAGATAGGACTTGTTTCAGACACCAGAAGCTGCAACCCTTGAGAGATCTGGATAATGCCAAGACCTACTCTCTCAGCAGAGCATCCATACAAATACTGAAATTAAGTGCTTTGCTGTAATTGTCTATAGCTCCAATTCCCCCCACAATTCCCCTGGACTTATAAGTCTCAGAACCCATGATGCAAATTTATTGTGAATATAATTTTCCCCTTGTCCTTATTTCATCAGCCCTAAACTATGGTCTTTGAAAATGTGAAAGCTTTAAGCAGGGACCTATATAAATTCTATCAGTCTTCTCTTTGATGATAAATCACTACTAAGAGAACATGTACTTTTCTCTGTAAGATGAGTAAACAGAAAAATCATCAGACATAGGAAAAAAAATCTTTGACATCCAGAAAGACAGAGAGAGAGAGAGAGAGAGAGAGAGCGCACGCATTCCACTATGGAAAACAAAAGCAATCTAACAATCTATGATGTGGAAGTATTGCATGCATATGAAAAATTTAATTTTTTAATCCACAGGTAAATGGAGGATTTAGATAGTAGAAGAGAATCAGTTGAAAACTGAATTAATGCAGTAAAAATAAATTAAATATGTTCTCCCAGAATTCAGAGATTAAAAGGAGAAAAATATGAGAAACATAGATGACCCATCCAAGAGATTAACCTATATAAAATGGAACTTCTATAAATAGAAAATAGAAAGAATGAATCAAGAGTGACAGTTAAAGTCAAAAGAAAAGCACCCCCTAGAAAGAAGGATGATCTCAGCCTCAAAAGTTAGAGTGTACATTGAAGTACAGGTTAACTTTATGAAAACAGAACCACGCCTAGACATATTATGCAATTCTTAAAAATCATACTTTTCAAGGGCCTTAATAAATCTCATGTTCTTTTCAAGCATTTTTATCTCTTGGAGACAGATTGAACAAAGATTTATATTTGTGCATATTGATTGCAGAGTTATTTGAATAGAAAAACAATGTAAATAAAATATCCATCAGTAGAGGAATAGTTAGATTAATTTTTCTACACATTAAAATAGTATATTAGAGAATATCTATAATAATTTTTAAGAACATTTACTGATATAAGGAAAATAAAAATTAATATTTTGTACTGTTATAAAAATTATTACATGTTTCAATAAATAGCATAGTCCAATATTTGGTAAAAAATAGAAGTGGATAGAAAATGTTTAAAAATAAATGTGGCCAATGAATATGCTGACTATTCTGGTTGGCTCATTACACAATGTTATGTGTATATTGAAACAACATATTGTACCTCATAAATATGTACAATGAAAAGATAAAACTAAAATAAAAAAGTAAAAAAAATAGAAATAAATATAGCTGAACATTAGCAGTGTTTATATCTGGGTGGTGTTGCAGATAATTTTTCATGCCCCTTTTCATATATTTTCTAATTTTTCCATTAGGGGTGTGTTACTCAGAATGAAAAATATTTATTTAGAGAAGAAAGAGCAAGGAGAGAACTACCAAACAAATGTGTAGAGCTACCAAACAAATATTCTTTTGTTTTTTGCTGTGAAAGAAATAATGTCTATGAACAAATTTATTACTCTATTGTCATCCTGCCTCAAAACACTGAGCATGATTGAAAAATTAAAATAAACAAGTAATTGCAAGTTTTCTTTATCATATTAATAAATATTAGTATTTGTATAGAGGACTATAAATTGGGAAATATTTTCACCGCCATTACCTTACTTAACTTGCACATCAATTCTCTGAAGTTGATACCGTTATCCCCAACCTACCTATGAAGCAACTAAGACTCAGAGAGACAAAAGTTACTTGCCTAGAGACTCACAGATAAAATCCTGAGCTCTTTCTAGCACTCTCCCTGCACTGTTTATGCTTACTGATATTTGAAAGCACAACCTGGTGCTCTTACTTAGTATCTCCTTCATTTGAGTTTTTATTAGGATCCTGATGTCACATGGCATTGCCATTGGGTCAACACAACCTGAGATAGATGGAGAAACATTTTATTCTTAGCAGTAGTATATTATTAAAAGCTAAATTAATGAAGTAAAATTTTGGTTACCAAGAAAAATTTACACTCATTTTGCTTTCATCGGGCTACCAATTTTGAGGCACATGGAATAAACCTGTGATTACAAATTTGCACCTATTGTCTTGATGTCTCTCCACATGCCGCAAGTTATACTGGATGGTTTGTGCTTTTGTGACTGAATCTAGCATTAAATTTATTAGGGACTCTGGTCTACATGTAAAACTCACCCAGGCATTAATGGACTAAATACCACTGGGTATTGAAACTGAGTATATTCAGCATTTTGTCTGGGCTAGAAGTCTGTCAGAATGCAATCATTCATTAAGACTCCTGCAAGCAATGGCCACTGTCCTGTGCCAACATTCACCAAGGCAAGGGCCAGGAGATGCCAGTGCCAAGGGCAGATCTCACAGAGACAACACAAAAGTGCATCTCCATTACAATGTGGCAATGGCCTTTTTCCTTGGAACTACGTTCTCAGAAGGGTATCTGAGAGGCAATTCAGAGAGTTTTTGCTGGATTCACTCTTAACAGGAATACCCTTTTAGGAAGCAAACTAGAATTTTCCAGTTCTTGATTTTCACAATAATGTTTGAAATATAATGCCTATGTCTTGCTGACTCAAGAAATCAAAGAAGCAAGAACTAATAGGAAGAGTGAATATCTGGTGTCACGTTGAGGGAGAGTATTGAAGTGGGAGCACTCAACAGCCTTTTAGGAGGACAGTTAAAATTTTAGCTCTGTCTCTTGCTATGCATCCCTAGGCAAGTTCTTTAATTTTTCTAAATTTCAATACTCTTATCTGTTAACTTTCTACCCCGCAGGGTTGTTGGAAGAAACATACAAGATAGAACAAATAAAATAACTGGAAAAAGTGCACAATAAGTAGTAGCTGTTATGACAAAGGCAAAACATTACCAATATTAGAATATCTCCTTTCATTTGGAATTTGGATGTGGATAGCTAATTTTTAATAGTTAGATAAAGAGTTAAACTTTGGAAGTAAATGGTAGTGATCAAGAATGTAAAGTAAGTCATAAAAACTCCTTAGAGAATCTTCAACTCCCATGAGTCTCATTTTGAGATAGTAGCAATGTATGCTTCTCACATAAGCCTAAAAAGATGTTTGAAGCGCACCTGTCGGCATGAGACATCTAGAGTAGTTACTGAAAACAAATGGTGCTTTTAGAAGTCGGAGATGTTTTGACAGTGGTGAAAAAGCCAAGCAACATTCACTTGTCTTCATAGTTGCTGTAACGCTCACTCATCTTGTGTGTGCGCGCATGTGTGTGTGTTATGAGAAGGTTGAATTATAAAAACTCAACTGTTTATTTCATTTTCCCCAGAATTAAATGTCAATGTGATGTAGTTTCTTAGAATTAAAATTATATAAATATGATCATGTGAATGCTATTATCATGTTAGCATACTTTGTATCTATTTCCACTGTGATTTACGTGTATTAGTAAATGGCAAATGGCTCTGCATTATACCTGGGACAGTCACATTGCAGTGCAAATTCTAGTTGAGCTTAAGTTGTTTCTACCCTTGTGTGTGAGGAAAGCCCACAGTACAATTCACAATAGGAGTTTCCTCTTTCACTCAGAAGCCTATGGCATGCAAGCCTGTGATTCTGGTATGCATGACTCCATGGACAAGGAATTGGAGTCTTGCTTCAAGGGTTGGGCTCAGTGTTACTGTACGGCACATGGTCACAGTGTTACTGAGCAACAGGGTTTGTTTTCCCGTTGCTGGGATTCCCACTTTGCTTTCATAGACGCATGCTACATAGTTTATCTGTGTGGTGCGTTCTAATTCTGTTGAAGGAGGGCTGCTGCCAGCAACCGAGGCTTGGCAAGGTGGGACTTGGGTTATATACCATCTATCTCTTTTGTTACAAGGTTAAGGAATAATATAAATCTCCCATTATCAAGATGAGCTTTACCGATGCTATGGTGACACTCTTGCTTGCTGCCACCTGTTCAGAAATCTCCAACTGCTGGCTTCTGTCCCACCATTCTGCTGGTCTTCTAAGTTTTCATCTCAGAAGAGTCTGTGTAAAAGTAGCTGAGAGAGGATAAAGGGATGACGTAAGTGCCAGCAAGGATGGCGTTTACTGGAAGCGTGTTTCAAACTAGTCTGCCAGAGGAAGTTGCTTACTGGTTCGACATGAATGTGACAACGGTTTTTAGAGCATTGGTCATCTCACCCAAAAATACACAAATCTAGAACTACTTTCATACACTGTCCTGTGGGGAATTGGAGGTATTTTCACATGATGGGATTAGGGGTAGTTGTGGCTGAAGGAAAAAATCACTAGAACTTTATCCTACCTAAGAAAAGCAATATCAGATAAATGGAAAATTACCACAACTCTCTCTTCCTGATGCTTTGAAAGTACTATCTACGTTTTGTTCTGCCATCAGATTTCTGCACCTGTACAGCAACACGAGCTGGAGGTACCTTTGAACTTCTTTTACTCTGTCAACTTCTAGCCTTCCGGAACCTTCTTTTTAGTGTTTTTAAAAATCTATAGGAATATATTTTAGTATGCTGAGAGCAATAAAATTTTGATTTGCTTATGTATTATAAATTAGAAATATAACAAGAGATTGAGAAGAGATGTGCACAATTGGATCTCTCAAGGGGTTCGAGCTGGCTCCAGCACACTTTGGCTGCTAGATGTTAATAGGAATTTTGTGAAGAAAACATCCATAGTTTTCAAAAATGTTGGGAAACACTGGGTGAAATTAAACATGGGGGAATCCCTACAACGTTTAAAACACTAATTTGCATTTTGAAATTCTAAGGTGTTTATACATTTATTTGATTATGAAACATTTTAATTGGAATACCTATTGACATCTTGTGGAATGCTAGCATTCCAGGAAACAATTCAGAAAAGTCAAGTCTTAGTTTTTGTGTTGTTTGTCTTTTATTTATTTATTTTTATGGCGCTGGCCAGTATGGGGATCTGAACCCATAACCTTGGTGTTATGAGGCTGTGCTCTAACCAATTCTTCATCTTTTAAACTTTATAATTCTTTTAAGTTACAAGAGCAATAGTTAACTCAAATTAATGTCAGCAATACAAAGGAATTTAAAGAAGCTTAATTCTTTTAATTCCACCATCCTGAGTTAATCAATGATAAAAGTTTGATGTACGTCATTTTACACCTTTATCATATAAACATACAAAATGCATATTTTATACATATGTAATATACAATGTATATATTGTAAATATATAATAGATGTTCCCCATTGTATTTTTTAAAAACATGTTACTCTGCAACTTAAAACAAATTTTAACCTTCTTATTGTAAAATAAAACAGAATCAGCAAACCATGCGCAAATGTAGGGCTTAATGCAGTGGTTCTCAAACGTTAGTGTGCATTTGTTTTCTTTTTGGCAGCTGGTTGGTGCAAGGGTCCGAACCCTTGACTTTGGTGTTACAACACTGCACTCTAACCCACTCAGCCTAATGTGCATTTGAATAACCTGGAAGGATTTCAACACAGATTGCTGGGCCCCATCCTGAGAGATTCTGATTTAGTAGGCCTGGGCTGGCGTCTGAAAATTTGCATTTCAAACAAGTTCCTGGGTGATGCTGATGCTGCCTAACTGGGACTACATTTAGATAACCTGTAGTTATTTATAACTGCAATGCAGGTAAAGACCATATTTGTATAACCTATAGCTTGAGGTGTTATTTATAACTGCAATGCAGGTAAAGAACACATTTGGATAACCTGTAGCTTGAGGTGTTATTTATAACTGCAATGCAGGTAAAGACCACATTTGGATAACCTGTAGCTTGAGGTGTTATTCATAACTGCAATGCAGGTAAAGACCACATTTGGATAACCTGTAGCTTGAGGTGTTATTTATAACTGCAATGCAGGTAAATAAATCGGATTTGGCTGCCACTCTAGAATACCCTCCATGTGGCCCATACCAATAAGAGCCCTTCTGTCCCTTTCAAAGTAACTACGATCCTAACTTTTATAGTAATCACTTCCTTGCATTGTTTTGTGTTTTTTATCACCTAAGTGGTAATCCTTAAATGTTATAGACTAACCTTACCATTTTTTTTTCAATTTTAAAATGTCTGTTGAAGATCCTGGCTATTTGACCTGTAATCTGGTGCAGTTTAACACAGTCATTTATCCGCTATACTTCTCTCATATTGGCAGCTATATCCAAAGCCTTGATCAGACTCACAATCCAATAACTTTGGCAGAGTGTAGGTTGTTTTCACTTTCCTCAGCAGAAGGCACATAATGTCTAGATTTTGCTATGTTTTTAAATAGGTTTTATTGAGGTATACTTTATATATAATGTAAATATATATATTTATATATAAAATAAATATATATAATAAAAATCACCAATTTTATTTTTATTTCTATTTTAAGACCACATTTGGATAACCTGTAGCTTGAGGTGTTATTCATAACTGCAATGCAGGTAAAGACCACATTTGGATAACCTGTAGCTTGAGGTGTTATTCATAACTGCAATGCAGGTAAAGACCACATTTGGATAACCTGTAGCTTGAGGTGTTATTTATAACTGCAATGCAGGTAAATAAATCGGATTTGGCTGCCACTCTAGAATACCCTCCATGTGGCCCATACCAATAAGAGCCCTTCTGTCCCTTTCAAAGTAACTACGATCCTAACTTTTATAGTAATCACTTCCTTGCATTGTTTTGTGTTTTTTATCACCTAAGTGGTAATCCTTAAATGTTATAGACTAACCTTACCATTTTTTTTTCAATTTTAAAATGTCTGTTGAAGATCCTGGCTATTTGACCTGTAATCTGGTGCAGTTTAACACAGTCATTTATCCGCTATACTTCTCTCATATTGGCAGCTATATCCAAAGCCTTGATCAGACTCACAATCCAATAACTTTGGCAGAGTGTAGGTTGTTTTCACTTTCCTCAGCAGAAGGCACATAATGTCTAGATTTTGCTATGTTTTTAAATAGGTTTTATTGAGGTATACTTTATATATAATGTAAATATATATATTTATATATAAAATAAATATATATAATAAAAATCACCAATTTTATTTTTATTTCTATTTTTTTATTTTTTATTTTTTTTTAAAAGATGACTGGTAAGGGGATCTTAACCCTTGACTTGGTGTTGTCAGCACCACACTCACCCAGTGAGCTAACCGGCCATCCCTATATGGGATCCGAACCTGTGGCCTTGGTGTTAGCAGCACCACACTCTCCCGAGTGAGCCACAGGCTGGCCTCCAAAATCACCAATTTTAAATGTGATATTTGATGAGTTTTGATAAAGATACGCAGTCAAGAAACTATCACAGTGATGACATAAGACATTTCCATTACCCCAAGAAGTTCTCGTATGCCTCTTTGTATTCAAACTCCTCTGCCCATTCACTCTCTCCTGAAAATCACTGATTTCCTCTTTATCATTCAAGTTTTGCCTTTTCTAGAATTTCAAACAAATGGATTCATATGGTATATGAATCTTGTTGTTTGTATCTGGCTTTTTTCACATTGCATAATGCTTTTGAGATTCACCTTTGTTTCTGCATGAATTGGTAGTTTGTTCCTTTTTTGTTACTAAGTAGTGTTCCATTATATAGATTTATCATAATTAATCTATTCACCAGTTGATGGACATTGGGTTGTTTCCAGTTTGGGGCTATTATGAATAGAACTGCACTGAATGTATCTGGCTTCCAGACAAAGACATGAAAACAGGAACCCAGTACATGTAACTCCTCTCCTCCTAGCGTGGATTCCCTACCAGAATCTGGCAGCCTCTGTTCACTTGGCGGTTCTTCAGGTGGCTGCTTTCTGTGTTGTATCCAGAGTTTATAGTTGTTTTCTTGTCTGTTAAGAACTTAGTTTGCCATTACCCAAAGCATTTGTCCTGAAATTGGTGGTATTATTATTCTATTATTTCATTTTTATTATTTTATTTATTCAATTTAATATCGTTTCATAAGGAGACAACCCTCTCATCTACTATTTAATTATCCATGGATACAGTTTATATTGGAAAGTCAGGATAAATGATTAATTCTTTCTTTTTATTTACCTAGTTTTCAAGGTAATGAACTGGTTTCCAATCATCCTCAGAAGGTGATCAATTTTTTTGTTAAAAAATATAATTCTGTTCAATAATTAATAACTTCCAAAGCAGAAAACATTAGTCCTAGGTGGGTTCACTGGTAAATTCTACCAAATGTTTACGGAAGAAATTACATGAACTCTCCATAATCCCTTTCTGAAGGTAGAAGCAGAAGGAATACCTCTTAACTCATTCCATGAACCATCATTACCTTGATGCCAAAACCATGCAAAGACATTGCAAGAAAAGAAACTGCAGACCAATGTCTCTCATGAACATAGATGCAAAAATCCTTTACAAATACTAGCAAATTGAATACAACAATGTGTAAAAAAAATTATATACCACAACTAAGTGGGATTTATCCCAGGTATGCAGGCTGGTTTGACATTTGAAAATCAATTCATGTACTCTATCACATCGATAGGCTAGAGAAGAAAAAGCACTTGATTATATCATATCAACAGATGCAGAAAAGGCATTTGACAGAATCTAACATCCAGTAATAACTAAAAACTCTCAGCAAACTAGGAACAGAGCGGAACTTCCTCAACTTGATAAAGAATATCTACAGAAAAAATCTACAGCTCACATCATTCTTAATGGCGAGAAACTGAAGCTTTCTTGCAAACTCAGGAATAAGGCGGAGATGTCCCCTCTCACCACTGGTTTTCAACATCATACTGGAAAGTCCTAGCTAATGCAATAAGAAAAGAAGAAATAATTATGAAATCATGGATATTAACATATTTGTTGAATTTTAAAACACCACAATTCTTATTCTTACTGAAGGTCAAAATTTCCATCTTTGGATTATGGGATCTTCTTCAAGTTGGCTCCTGGGGTTTTTTTTTTTTTTTTTTTTTTAATATGGCCCTCACGGTTTTCAATACATTCCTCACCATGTGGTATGTCAAGGTATTACATACTCATTTTGTTCATTTCCTTTCCCAGACCAGAATAAGGTGTGTCACCAGAAACATTTGCCCCCAGTCACCATTTTTTTTGGGAAATTGTATTTCAAGACTGCAACTGGGGCTCTATGGATGCTCATTGCTGCTGGATTGGTCATTATCTCCAGGCCTTTTAGTGTATAGTGTTAGGACACACACACAGTTTAAAACCAGTGTTCTTAATGATATTTCTAATTCAAATTCAGAACTATAGGGTTTTTACTTAATCTAGTCTGTATTACATTACTATGTTCTTTCCTATATTCTAATAATTCTGGCTAAGTCATAGGAAATATTACAATTAAAATATCCCATAATTTCGTTTTACTCTATACACATAACAGTTTAATAAAAGTACTAATATTACAACCACTACTTATGATTACGGAAAACAGTTATGTGTGAGATTTTATAATCTCTCTGTTTTAATACTTATTTAGAATTAGTTTTATATATATTTATATATTTACTTCTTATCACCAATCCTTACTTAAAAATTCCTTTAGTCACTTTGGTTGCTTTAAGCTACTTTTCTAGTAGGTTTCTCCAGAAGAACTCATGGAAATAATATTTCTTGAATTCTCACATACTGATCATGGCTAGTAATCTTTATTCTTAAAGGTCCATTTCACTGGAGTAGAAAGTACTTAGTTCACATTTTTGTTCCTTGATTACATTAAATATGTTACTTTATTTTCTTCTGGCATAAAGATATAATGTCAAAAAGTCTGATGATAACATGCTTTTATAGTCCTTATAAGTCATATATTCTTTTCTCCTAAATACTAAAGATTTTTTATTTTCTTTTATAGTCTAGCAATTTCATTAGGATGTGTTGCTGTTGGTCATTTTGAGTCAATATTCTCAAGTAGACATTATGCTCTTTCAATACATAGTTGCAAAAATAGTTTATTATTTTAAAAAAGTTTTCATAAACTTTTAGTTTTGTTATGTTGATTTTCCTTTTCAGGACTTCTATTATTCATGTGTATTGGATCTTCTTTTTTTCTATTTTTGATTATGTCACTCTCAAATTCTTTTATTTATTTATTTTTTATTTTTTTATTTTTTGTCTTTTTTGTCTTTTTTCCGTGTCCGGCAACGGATTGCAACCCTCAGTGTTGCCCCCGTACCGGACCGGGGACCGGCAACGGGATTGCAAGCCTCGGTGTTGCTCCCGCGCCTCGCTCAGCCAGTGAGCGGGAACCGGTCTGTATATGGGATCCGAACCCTCGGACGGGA
>NW_007726555.1:456992-458060 GCF_000696425.1 Galeopterus variegatus | reverse complement strand
TTTTCTCTGCAACCTTGCCAGCATTTATCATTCAGAGTCTTTTGGATTTTAGCCATCCTCACTGGGGTGTAGTTTTGATTTGTATTTCCCGGATGCTGAGTGATGTTGAGCATTTTTTCATATGTTTGTTGGCCATTTGTATATCTTCCTTAGAGAATGGCCTACTTAGCTCTTTTGCCCATTTTTTAATTGGGTTGCTTGTTTTTTTCTTGTAATGTTGTTTCAGTCCCTTGTATATTCTGAATATTAATCCTTTGTCGGATGTATATTTTGCAAATATTTTCTCCCACTCTGTTGGTTGTCTTTTAGCTCTGTTAATTGTTTCTTTTGCTGTGCAGAAGCTTTTTAGTTTGATATAAACCCATTTGTTTATTTTTCCTTTGGTTGCCCATGCTTTTGGGGTCATATTCATGAAGTCTGTGTCAGGCCCTATTTGCTGAAGGGTTTCTCCTATGTTTTCTTTAATAAGTTTTATTGTTTCGGGGTGTATATTTAAATCCTTAATCCATTTTGAGTTGATTTTAGTACAAGGTGAGAGATATGGGTCTAGTTTCAATCTCCTGCAAATGGATAACCAGTTATCCCAGCACCCTTTGCTGAAGAGGGAGTCCCGACCCCAGTGAATAGACTTGATGCCTTTGTCGAAGATCAAATGGCAGTAAGTACGTGGGTTGATTTCTGGGTGCTCTATTCTATTCCATTGATCAGTGTCTCTGTTTTTATACCAGTACCATGCTGTTTTGGTTACTATGGCTTTGTAGTATAGTTTAAAGTCAGGTAGAGTAATACCTCCAGCTTTATTTTTTTTGCTCAGCGTTGCTTTGGCTATTCATGGTCTTTTGTTATTCCAGATAAATAACTGTATAGTTCTTTCCATTTCTGTGAGAAATGTCATAGGAATTTTGATGGGGATTGCATTAAATTTGTAGATAACTTTGGGTAGTATAGTCATTTAGGAAAAAACTTCCTCTTAACTAGAGAATTATTTACATTTCCAAGTGATTATGACTATTGGTCTTATTTTACCTTTTGTTCATATTTAGTTGTTTAAGTCATTATTATTAATAC
>NW_007726555.1:453530-454120 GCF_000696425.1 Galeopterus variegatus | reverse complement strand
TTCCTTGTGTTCTGGCCCTGGCAGCTGGATCCTGTCCTGCCGGCCTGACAGGGTGTGTGAGATCTGTAAGTCTCCACTTCGCTATCCGGGTGTTTCCCCTCTCTGTGTGCACTCGGTGGGGCCACCCAGAGGGTGCGTCTTTTTTTCTGAGACTCCTCCTCCTTTGCCGGACCCCTCCCCTCTCTGTGCACTCAGTTCAGGGCTGGGGCGTGTCTTCTGCAATCCTCGTCTCTCAGCCCCGCCCGGCCCAGAAGGGGTCACAGGCCTCCACCACAGACACTGTGGGCGGTCCTGCGGCCCTGGTCAAGGCCCTCTCTGGGCCTCCCAACCCCCCCGGTATTGCGGCCCCCTGTGTGGTTGAGTTATCTCCCACACCAGGGCGTGAGCCCCCCGGGGGAGGATCCCACAGCACACAGTTCCTCTTTGAATCCCCCCGGTGTGAGCCGGCTCGGCACCCTCAGGCCGTCAGCTCTCCGGCAGGTTCAAGCGGGCTTGGGGGCACCCCTGTCACCCCTCTCCCAACCAGAAATCAGTCTGGGGTTCTTCCGAACTGAAGGCCACAGAGATGGTATCTGTCTCCCGGAAGCAGG
>NW_007726555.1:446400-453520 GCF_000696425.1 Galeopterus variegatus | reverse complement strand
ATTTCCCCGTAGCTGGAAGTTGACCTGGGGCGATACCTGATGGTGGGGTGGAGTGACAGTCTGGCGGGGATCCTCTTCCCTGCCCTCCCGACGCTGGCCGGGGGCTCCCCACACCACCAGCCCCGCCAGAGATCTGCAGGTGGAGTGGTTTGGTCTGATTTCACATAGGAGGTTTTCCTAAGTGGCAAGTGGAAGAATATCCGAACTCTCAGGTGAAATTTTCACCACTATATTTTTCATATGTAACCTAGTCATTTCAAAAGTTTTAGCAATTGGATCAATCTATGCAGATTAACTTTTGTAGTCCATATCCTGCTGTTTTCTAAAGATCTGACTTATTTTGTTAATGTTTTTTAATATATTTGTAAAATTTTCTTCTTCCTTGCCTCTTAGTGCTTTGTGATTCCTTTGTGGGAAGGACTGTCTAGTAAAAACTCCATTTCTGCAAAACATGATTTCGTCTGAGACACTGGGGAAGAAAGCAATTAGACGATGAATAACAGCCCAGACAGGATAAAGCTGAAGATTCGTGCGAAAAGAATGAAGAGGAAACGTTTTGATAATGAGCAGGTGTTCTCCCCAGATTGCTTAACCTGAGGGTGACTAACCTGTAAATGTGATTTGTTCTCAGGTGGGTATGCCTCGGGGCCACTGGTTTTTCAGGATTTTGAAGGTCCTATGGGATGCTGTGGGAAGAGGTTAGGGAGATTTTCCAAGCACTAAAAGACCCGGTGGAAATCTGAGATTGAAGGTCTGTTCCCACAGGCAAGCCCCGTTCCTGATCCAGGCGCAGGACAAGTCCCAATCTCAGCGTGAGCTGCCCCAGCGACTTCAGGTGTCAGAGAGGGACCCACAGGTCTCTGTCAGAGCCCACAGTGGGAGCAGTAGCGGGGCACTTTACCTCATTTTATTAAAACCAAAAAAAAGTTTTGGCAAATGGCCCTGGAAGAACTGTGATATTGAGAAAAGATTAATATTGACCCACAGAAAGGAAGCACCTTGTCCTCAGAGCCCACAGTGGGAGCAGTAGCGGGGCACTTTACCTCATTTTATTAAAACCAAAAAAAGTTTTGGCAAATGGCCCTGGAAGAACTGTGATATTGAGAAAAGATTAATATTGACCCACAGAAAGGAAGCACCTTGTCCTACCTACTTCTTTTAAAGTTGTCAGGCTGACCCAGTGCCATGTAAACAGTGTCCATAGAACAGAATTTCCAAGCACCTCACATTGTTTAAGGTTTTAAACCTGAAAGAATGTTTGCTGTAATCTATGACCTTGCTTCCCAACTTTCTGCAAATCTGAGCAGCTTCTGATTCCATGATTCTTCTTATGTTCAGAGCTCTTCACACTTCTTGTACCTTTTATCTTCCTGACCAGGATTCATACTGTCCTAGTAATGCTGCCCATGGCCCCCAGAATAAACACACACCCACCTTCAGCATCCTCACCTTGGTGCAGCACTCTCCCCACCTCTGTCCAGTGCCTCTAGATGGTTCTTGGTCTTAAAAGAAGTTTCTGAACCCAGGGTACAGCATTTTGTTTTTTAATCTTTAAACTTCATTTTAAAATTCAGGCTTACGGAAAATCTGCAAAAATAGTAGAAAGAATTCCTGTGTATTTTTCTTCCAGATTGCTTAAATAACATTTTACCACATTTGCTTCATCATTTCTCTCACTCTCTTTCTCTCTCTTTCTGTACTCTTGTTGTTCATGGTAGTTTGGTCTTACGAAGTCACCATGAAAACTGTATTGGCAAATACTGAGTTATTCTTCCAAAGGAAATATAGGGTTAGGTTCCCATGAGCCTCTAGTTATAACATTTTCCTCAATTATCAATACATGACTTTATTTAATGTGTGTTTCTGTTTAAATACATCTTTTAAAAAATATATTGTTGACTCATTAACATTAACTCATGGCCCACAGCACTATAACTCATGCCTGAACGAATGTTCTCTAACACATATATTTTCTTGCTAAGGTGATCATGCCCTTCCTTCACTTAGGAACACTAGAAAGCACTTCAGCACTATGTTTGGGGTACATTTTAAACAGCAAAATTACCAATAAAAGCACAAACATGTTAGCAATGAGGCACTAACTAGACTGTGAAAAGAACACTTCACAGTACGAGAACTGAAACAGAAAGGCAGAGGGTAGCTTGTTCAGCCTCAGCTGGCAATGTGCACATTGGGCAACTCAAATTTTCACCACTCTGTGCATGTCTGCAAATGACTGCAAAAGTGCCACAGTGTTGATTTTGTGGTTACAAATCAATTCTAGAGAGTAAGCGAATTTGAAAATATGGAAATCTACGAATAATGGGAATTGACTTTATGAAGGTTCTTTAAAAAGTTTGTGGAAAAATTGAATTAAAAGAATACAAATCCTTCCACAAACTTTTTCAAGGCCCCTTGTATATATGCATATATGTATATGTGTATGTATATATATATGTACACACACACATGCACACAAATATAGATGTATGCACATGCACACACGTTTTTGAACTATTCAAAAGTTGCACACATGTATTTAGTCCTAAATATTTAGAGTTTATTTACTAAATACAATGACATTATCTTACATTATTACATTACAATGATCATAACTAAGAAATTAACCTTGACACAATAACATACCAGTAGTATACTGTTTTAATTACTGTAGCTTTGTGATATAATTTTAAATTAGGAAATATAACTCCTCAAACTTTGTTTTTCTTTCTCAGAATTGCTTTGGCTATTAGGAGTCTTTTATGATTTCTGATGACTTTTAGAATTGTTTTTTCTATTTTTTGTGATGACTCTGGGATTTTGATAGAGATTGCATGGAATCTGTGTATTGCTTTGGCAAGTATAAACATTTTAACAATATTCATTCTTTCAATCCATGAGCACAAGATATCTTTCCATTTATTTGTATCTTCAATTTCTTTCATCAATGTTTTTTGATTTTTGGTGTACAGATCTTTCTCTTCTTTGATTAAATTTATTCCTCAGCATTTTATTTTATTTTTTGATGCTATCATAAATGGGATAGTTTTCTTGATTTCTTTTTCAGTTAGGTCATTATTTATGTATAAAAATGCTACTGATTTTTGCATGTTGGTTTTGTATCCTGCAACCTTACTGAATTAATGTATTAGTTCTGACAGGTTTTTTTTGTTTGTTTTTGTGAAATCATCTTTTGGGTTTTTTACATTTAGAATCATGTCATTTGCAAATAGAGATGATTTTACTTCTTTTAAATATATAGTCTAGTATTACTAAGACGGCACCCAATGAAACATCAAGTAATCTCATAAATTACAAAATTGCTATACTACCCTTATTTTTTTTCATCCTCTATCTGCAAAAACACACACAAGAAGAACAGAATAGGCTTTAAGGAAATAATGGTAAATCCAAAGAGAACCATTAAAAACTTCACATCAGGAGGTGGCCTAGAGGCAATCTCATTATCATTTTCACCACCAGCATCTCCCATGGTTATGCATTTAATTTTATTGTTAATCTTGACTTTTAAGATTTGCAGAAAGCAGTATTTACTAAGTTGTTGAGGAGTCTCCCTTAAGGTGGAAGATATATGGATTTGATTATTCTGTGCTCTCAGGCACAGTGTAAAGGGATATATCCTGGGAGTTAAGTTTGAATTTAGGGACTGTTATTCCAACCCATGTAAGTCTGTCTTCTTAACTAGAATACTAGTTCTTGTCCCAGTGGTACAGTGAATACTCTGCATGGTCAAATTTCTTTGTATAAGCTGAAACTGACAGTATGTGAGAGCACCATGCTGCAGATGGCATGTTTGGTGGCATTTGAACTTCCACATAAGAGCCAAGGGTGAATTATTTGCCTGATTCTTCTGCTTTCATTTGGAATCACACAATTAGAAACACAGAACTGGAGGAATTTAAGGAATCATCTTATCTAACCCTCTAATTTTTGGGACATTTTTCCCCTATTAAAATCATGTTTTTTTTTTTTTTTTTTAAAAGCTAACATTTAGTGAGCCCTTAGGATGTGCTAGATGTTGCATTGGATGTATTTCATCACTTAAACTTGCAACAGTCTGCTCAGGTATGTATTTCTATTCACAGTTTACAGATGAAACTGAGGCTCAATAACTTGCCCTACATCGCACAGGTAATAAGTGATTGATTAAAGCTGTGGGTTGATTGAGTAGTATCCCCGAAAGTCCATGTATTTGAAGCTTAATTCCCACTGTAACCGTTGAGTGTGGGAAATCCTATTATGGTAATTGAAAAGTGGGGCCTTGAAGAGGTGATTAGATTGTAGGAACATGCCGTAGTGAATGGATTGATAATGGTGGTCAGAGGCATGGATCTGAAGGCTTTAAAGAGAGTGAATAGAGAGTGAATGAGGAGGTTAGTTAGGCTGTGCTTTCTCTGTTTCTACCATCTTGCAATGTGAGAGCCCTGGGTCACTCTTGCCACCACCAGATGTGTTCCTTGGACTTTAGACTACCAAGCTTCTGAAACTGTAAGCAATAAATTTTATTTTTCTTACAAACCATGCAGTTCCAGATATTTTGTTATAAGCAACAGAAATGGACTAATACAATTAATAAGTCTGAAGTTAGAGCTAACTAAAAAGTTTGTGCTCATTTCATCACATCACTCTGCTTTCCTAAGTATAATATTCCCATCCTCTCTGAGAAGCTTGTTGCTATACTAATAGGTATTAATAAGTACTGCTGGTCCTAAGAAAAATTGTCAATTAGGTGAAATCTGCTCTTGATGTCGTCCTAGCCATCATCTTAAACAACCCCTTTGCATATCTAGCTCACATGTCTTGGTCCAGGGTCTTTGAAGATTTGTTTACTTTGTTTACAACTCTAATTTTCTCAGATTCAAAGGTGTCACCTAGCTAATCAGATAAATTAATCTTTGTAAATGTGAAAATGGGAAACAACTAGATGAATACCTTTTGGAGAACATATGCACATTTTTTTTCTCAGATGGTGTTAGTATTGGTATCTAATTCACTGAGGTGAGATTTTTCAGGCCAATCCATAGGAAGTTTTGTGGGTTCAGGTCTGCCAATGAGGTAGAAAGAAGAACATCCATTAAAATGAATTATTAATGTGCAAACGTTTTGTGTTATCTGTTTTGTAATTCTTAATAGGTTAACAAAATTGGTACAGAAATGAAAATGGTACATCAGAACATGTAAAGGAAGCCTGAGTTTTGTAGAATCTAATGAAGAGGTTATTGTTATGAAATTAGTCATGGAGAAATTTAGAATTGTCTTGCTGAAGGTTTTCATTATTTTTCAGCACTGATATTTCAAAAGATATTTGTAAAATGTAGTAGCAGAAATACCAAAGTCTGAATAAAGTAGTCACGATAGCTTTAATTTTATGTTGAAACCAACTTGCAATCTCTAACTCTACAGCAGTTTATGTGTTTCATTGTGCAGAAGAGCTTTAAATGATTGGAGAGTTTTATAATGTTCTTATATTATGAAATGGAAACATGGAAAAGTTTTTGTTCCAATCAAAATGTCTGAAGATTATTGTGTGTCAAAGAAAAATTCACATCTGAACTCCATGTGTTTAACATCTGCAGAATGAGAAAAAAAAGGGAAGGATTTGACCAATTTAATACCAAGTTCTCTCTACAATTAGTCCACCCATGTATAGAAACATGGAAACTTAGAAAATAAAATGGAAAATCATTATTATCAAATTCATTTTATTGTTTGCAATTTCAAAGAAAAAACATACACATATAAATATACATGCACACAAATTTTTTTCTTTTATGTAGTGCCAAATTAAGTGATAAAATATGAAGGCAAGAGAGTTAAATATCTCCAAATGAAGGTAAATTGCTATCCTTGCAAAGAAAATGCACTCTTTCTGATCCTCTGTACTTAGGGAACTGAGAAGACAATTTTGTTAAACAAATAAATGCTTACAAAATTCCAGAAGCTGTGTTGATCTGCTCCAGTAAAGAGACTGTACTTGGCACAGTAACTGTGATTGGGGCTAGCACCTTGTTAAGTTCACAGTAGTTCACCCTCCTCTGCCGTGATCCATCTGGTGTTGTGAAGGCCTAGATGAGTTGACAGAGACACAATGCACTACCTTTGCATCCTTCAATTCTTTGATGGTGGCGTTATCTCTGCAATTCTTTATGAGATATGGCATTTCTTCTGATTTGCTTACTTTGATTACTTCTGATTATTTACTTTGGCCAGGAGAAGCAAATTTCAGAAACTTCCTACCATAATACCTCTCATGCTAGCCAATGTGAGTGCTACTTATATCTTAATCAACTACACTTTTAGAATCTTGAGGAAATAATCACAGAGTAGGTTCAAGGACCTGTGGACCCACTATCAGATGATCCTGAGCTGTGACTATATTGATCACTTGGCTTTTGTAAGCCCTCATTCAGATTGGAGGATCCTATTTTGCCTGGTCTCAGGAAGTCTGACTATTGTTTCCCTGTGGCCTTTACCCTGGCAAATGGCTTCAGGTTTCTTTGGAGCAAGAAAGAAGGAATTTTACTGTATATATCTCTGGTGGTGTTGCATGGTCATTCTTCAAAGGGATCTAATATCTCCTTCAAACAATGTTGATAGATGTAGATCTAAATTGGGCAAAAATGGTTATTTTCCATCATAGTTCCTGACATCAGCCTTCTGCTCATTGACTCTCAATTTCTTTTTCTTTTTTTATGCCAATCAAACAACACCTTAATCAGCTATTCTTATATCTTAACTCTACAGACATCATGATTTCCATTACTGGAGATCCCTGTGTGTCAAGCACACTAAATACCTCTTTGGTCTTGATGTCATGATGTTAATTACATCCACCTTGCCTCTAGTAACTGGTTAGGTGGTTACATCAGGCTTCTTCTGTTCTAGAAGACAGTCACCACGGAGCCTTTCAAAAATTCCAGTACTGGGCCGGCCCAGTGGCGCACTGGATAAGTGCGCCGCTTGGGAAGCGTGGTGGCGCTCCCGCCCGAGGGTTCGGATCCCACATACAGACCGGTTCCCGCTCACTGGCTGAGCGAGGCGTGGGAGCGACGCCGAGGGTTGCGATCCCGTTGCCGGTCCCTGGTCCGGTGTGGGGGCG
>NW_007726555.1:401528-446390 GCF_000696425.1 Galeopterus variegatus | reverse complement strand
AAAAAAAAAAAAAAAAAAAAAAAAAAAAAAAAAAAAAAAAAAAAAAAATTCCAGTACTGCCTAATGACAAAATGATCTCTGGGGTTGACTCAGGGGTGGACATATAGACAAGAGAGCTCAGAAATAGACCCATATTGGGCAGTTTGGCATAGAGCAGTGGTTACATTACTCATCAGTGGGGAATTAGTGAAGAAAAGAGTTAATAAATGGGGCTGTAAAAATTGGTTTGCCCTAGGGAAAAAATAATTCTATCCTTAGGTTATATCCCTATCTTGTACCACACAAAATAAATTCCAGATGGACATATCTTACATGTGAAGAGCAAAACTAAAAACATTTTATAAGAAAACACAAAACTTCATGATTTTAAGGATAGGAAAAGACTTCTTAAACAAGAATACAAAAACAAAAGACACCGACTATTGATTAATAAATTTGACAATTCTAACATTACAAACTGTAATCCAAAAGGTAAATCACAGACTTGGAAGAAGATACTTGCAATATTTTAGCACAGGATTCACAACCAGACTATTCAAAGGCCATCTACTGATAGGTAAGAAAAAAATCTAGTATGATATAAATAGTACAAATAATCAATTCACCGAAGAGGTTATCCAGATGGCAAATAGGAAGACAAATTAAAGTCAGGATAAATTAATATTTTACACTTATCAGAATTCCACAACTCTTAATATCTAATATTACCAAGAGTTGGAGAGGGTGAGGAGTAGTGAGCGTTTTGTACACTGGTATTGGTAAAATTACTGGTAGTATCTAATAACGCTGAATGTGTTTATATCTTATGATGCAGCTTTTCAGGGATGCCTATAATTGAATTCACATAGAAAATGTCTTCCACCCTCGCTTGTCAGGATATTTAAAAGTCCTTCAAACAGATATATACCTTTAGATGAGGTTACTGCTTATAAAAGGCTATGCTTAGAATGCAAATATCTTTAAAGGAAGAATAAATTACTAACCAACAACATGGATTATTTTATGAATTTAGCTTTTATCTCCTAGACAAGAATACTAAGGGAGTGACATGTGGAGGGATGAAAAGAAATGTCTTAAAAATTAAAATTATTATTGCCTGATGGCAATAGGCATATTGTCATCTTTTCTTCTTTGCCCAGTTTTGGTTTATCTATATCTGTCTTCCCAGTTAAACGTCTCCTAAGACCTATAGGCTTCCAGGTTCAGTGAGGTCTTTAGTTCTGTACGAGTAGTAGCTGAGAACACTAGAGAGGGGCTTTTTTCCCAGTGAGCTCAGTGAGCACTTGGAGATCTTCATGGGTGCATTGGGATAAGGATTATAAAGTGAGCAACTCTGGATAGGTTGATGTACAAACACTATGAACAAGGGTTCTAGGAAGAAGGTAACATTGGCTGTAAATCATGAATATGACTGGTCTCTCTGGCCTCCAAAGAGGAGAAGTGGCTGAGTCACCCCAGCCCTGTGCTAGGGAGACTTCTAGGAAGAAGGTAACATTGGCTGTAAATCATGAATATGACTGGTCTCTCTGGCCTCCAAAGGAGGAGAAGTGGCTGAGTCACCCCAGCCCTGTGCTAGGGAGACTTTGAAGAAAAGGGAGGCTACCTCCAGGTTTCTCAGCAGTGGTCTAGAGTCCATGGTAAGGGATGTTGCTTGATTCTCAGCCATTTTGGAGAATGCTATCTCTTTAGTGTAATTCAACAGCCATGATCCCCAGTAAGCCGTCAAAACAAAATTGAAAACTCAAAGTATACAAAATCATCAGCAGCTTAGTGGGTGCATAAGCCTGAGAAAAGTTATGTCAGAAATAGACCACATGCTCAGTGAATCAGAACTATTCATATAGGCAGATGACCACCTGAACAGAAATATAATAATTATACTTGAAGAAATTAAAATTGAGCTACATACTCAAAAAGATTTCTAAATTCAGTACATAAGCCAAAAACATAAATTTCTAGCTAAATAAATCAGTAGATAGGATATCTGCTGCCAGTGATAATGTTGTAACTAGGACTAACTTGCCCTCCCACAGTAAGCAACCAGAAAACTGCACAAATATATGGAAAAATAGTTTTCTGACAGTGGGCAACAGGCAGCAGAGGATAGCAATCCCAGGGAGAAAGCAAATGAATAAGGTGAGCCCTACAATCACATTGGTTTGTTGCCTGCAGGCATTCTCAGATCACAGCACATGCATGGCTCTCCAAGCAGAACACAGTAATTTTACTGAATTGAGTAGACAGAGATCAGAATTTAGGGAGTTCAAGACAGCTAAAAATTTGAGGCTGAGTACCACAGAAAGGAGAACTATGCAGAGAAGAGCCCTTGAATTTGTTGCATTACCAAGGTGAAACACCATGACCATTCTGAGAGCTCACATAGATTTGGAAGACATTTGAATTCTGACTAGCCAGACCATAGTGTCCTTATTGAAAACCCAGGGCATTCAATGGAAATCCCAGAAGACATGCCTTAGTATTAATACAAATCTAGCTCCAGCTTAAAAGCTACTCTAAATTTATCCTGAGAAAGTTTGAGAACAATCCTTCAGAGGATCTAGTATGCCAATAATTTAGTAGTTTGAGGGTATGTTAGAACAAAGTCACCACTGTTTAAATGAAGAAAATATAATCCAGTATTTTACAATGTAAATTTTACAATATTCAGCATCCAATAAAATTACTAGATATGAGAAGGTAGGAAAGTGCACTCATAACAAGGAGAAAAATCAACCAATAGAAACATACTTGAAAATGACAGGGATGATGGAAATATCAGTCACAGACATTAAAGCAGCTATAGCATTTAAAGGAGACCATGAATACTATGAAGAGAAAAATAGAAGATATAAAAATGACAAACAGTATTTCTAGAAGTGAAAAATACAATGTCTGAAATAGAAAATTGACTAGATGGAACTAATAGCAGAGTAAATATTATGGAAGCTCAGTGAACTGAGAGATCTGACAATAGAAACCATTCAAACTAGAGCAGAGAAAGAAAGGCAATTGGAAAAAAAATACAGAAAGGACAAACAATAAAGAAAATAAATAAAACTAGTAGGTAGGTCTTTGAGAATATTAGCAAAATTGTTAAATTCTACTTATTGAGAAAAAGACACAAATTACCAACATCTGAATGAAAGAAGGGAAATTACTATAGTTTCTACAGACATTGAAAAGATAATAAGGCATTATTTTTATGAAATTTAAGCCAACTTTAGTCAACAAAATAGAAAACATGATGGATATTCTTATATCTATTGAAGAAATTGAATTTAATCTATAATTGAACTAACTGTCCCCACTCCAGGCACAGGTGGGTTCACTGGCTATTTTAATCAAATACTGCAGGAAAAAATAACACCTATGCTATACAAACTCTTTCATAAAATAGAGAGGAGGAAATGCTTCCCAACTTATTTTGAGGCCAGCAATATACTATTGCCAACAGTAGATGAAACATTCCAAGAAAAGAAAATTATAGACCAATATTCCTCATGAATATAGATGCAAAAATCCTTAAAATATTTTAGGAAACAAAACCAACAACATAGAAAAAGGATATCATTATTAAATGTGTTTATTCTCAGAAAAGCAAACTTGCTTTAACACTTAAAAATTAATGTACTTTCCAATATTAAAAGAGTAAAAAAGACAAGCCATATAATAATAACAATGGATGAAAGAAATCAATGAAGTTGAACATCCATTCATGATAACAGTGTCAGCAAACAGAAGGCAACTTTCTCAACTGGGTAAAGAGCATCTACAAATTAGTAAATAGTATGGAGGAGAGGATGTTCATTATTCAGATGCAAATTAATGGCTCAGAAGACTAATTGGATGAAATATTTCAAAGCACAGAGCAAAAATATGAAGAGTTGAAAATAACATAGAAGACTTATAATAGCTTCAGGACATCTAACAAAAGAGTATGCAACAGATAGAGACAAACAATTGTTAAACAGATAATATAATTTTTTCCCCTAAGCTGAAGAAAGATTCAAATGCAGTATTCATGCATTATTGAGAGGGAAAGACACACATATAGGTATATCCTTATAAAATTCTTGAAACCTCTGTATAAAGATAGACTGTTACAAATTTTCAAAGAAAAGAATTAAGTTTTCTACAAGAGAAAGTAAACTACAAAATCATCAATCATCTCTCTGCAACACTAGAAGGCAAAAGACAGTGCAATAATATCTTGTATTACAAAAAGAAAAGAGTTGTAGCCCAACAGTCCTCTTTCCAATTGAGATATTATTCATCTGTTAGGGAGGAAGAAAAATATTTGAAGATGTTCAGTAAATCATAAAACTTTTCACATGTACATCCTATATAAGAACTCTAAGAAAAACAACAAAATCTGAATAGAGACATTGAAATAAGGGATGGTGATAAGGAAAGGAAATATTAGTGAGCATTTAACTTTGTTTTATATAGAGAGATACAGATGTTTAAGTAGATAATAATCCTCTAGTTGGCATTCAGCAAGGAAACTTAAATAATAATGTAGAACTAGAAATATGCAATATATCAGCAAAACTGGGAATTGAGAAGGAGTCTTAGCTTAACAACATGGAGAAATACAGTGAAAATTAAATTTGATGAGAAATGCCTCATCTTATTTTCTAAAAATAGAAATCTGAAAATGAACACCAGGAAAGGAAAGTTCATCATTGATAGCATAGAATTAGTCTGGCAGAATTCTAAAGTTAACAAGAAGGAAATATAGAACGAATAGGAAGTAAGTAAAAATAAAAAAATAACTAAGAAACAAAAATATAAACACTAAAATGAATGAAATGTATAACAATATTACACTGCGTGTGAACAAACTGACATTTTTTATTACATGCTATTTTTAAGAAATACATTATGCAATCAAATGGTAAAGGAAGATTGGGAATTAGATAAAAAGATCTTAAAATTTTATGAAAAAATATATATCTAGGAGTTGTTAGGAAAAACACAAATAAAAAAAGTAGTGATAAAAGATTTGCCTTATCAGACACAAGAACAGATTATAAAGGTACACTAAACAAAGGAAATTTTACTGATATGTAAATAGACATATATTTCTAACAGAAGGCAAATGTCATGGCATTTATGAAGATTAATATATATCAAAAGTAATCATTTAAATTGGTGGGAAATAGATGGATTACTTAATGAAGAACAATGTCTATCATCTGGAAGAAAAAAATGAATTGGATTTCTCTCTTTAATTTATACAAAACTAAATCCCAAATGGATTAAATAATTAAAGGTAATCAATAAAACAATAATACCCCTAACAAAATTTAGATGTACAAGAGGGAGGAAAATTAGACATAATTAAGAGAGGAAATGGTAAATAGAAGCCAATCCATGGATGATGCAGATACTGGAGTTAGCAGACAAGGACTTTAGAAAACTTTCTTGAGTATGTTAAAGAATATAGAGAAAAGGATGTAAGTTAGAAATTTCGATAGAGAATTGGAGAGGATAAAAGGAATTAAGTGGACATTGTAGAACTGAAAAATACAATATATGAAAATAGGAGCTCATTTGATTGGATTAACCACAAGCTGGACACAGTAAACTCAGAGACAGGTCAAAATGAAATATGGGATATAATATATGGAAAGAAATAGAACAGAGTGTAAGAGGCATGCAGTATCCATTCAAATGCTCTACTGCTCATGTAATGGTAGTCTCAGAGGAGAGAAGAAAGAGGATGGCACAGAAGCAATATTTGAGACCCCACAGTAAAGAATTTTTCAAAATTGATGAGAGACATCAACACATGTCTTAAAGGATCTCAGTGAACCCTCAGCAGAGTAAATACAAAGAAATCCACAATAAGGATATCATATTTAAACTACTAAGAACCAAAGATAATGGGGGGAACACAGTCAGCTATAGGGGGAAAACACAAATTGCTTTTAAAACAGGAAAAGTAAAACTGATGGCTGAGTTTTGAACAGAAACTATAGAAGTCACAAAACAATAAGATGGCATTCTTTTCAAGTGCTAAAAGAAAAAATTCCCTCTGAAAATTCTAAAAGTAAAACTGATGGCTGAGTTTTGAACAGAAACTATAGAAGTCACAAAACAATAAGATGGTATTCTTTTCAAGTGCTAAAAGAAAAAATTCCCTCTGAAAATTCTACATTCAGTGAAAATACCCTTCAGAAATGAAGGTCAAATGAAAATGTTCTCAAAGAAAAGTTGAGAAAATTTGTTGCCAGTGCACATTAAGAAATAGTAAATGAAGTCATGCTAATTGAATAAAAGGAATCCCAGAGGGAAGCAAAGGAGTGCAAGACGGAATGAAGAGCACTGAAAGTATGTGTAGATAAATATATAAGAATATTGAAGGCTTAAAAGAAAGATTATAATAGTGTCTTGTGAGGTTTATAGCAAATCCAGAAATAAATTAGGTCTACTTGATTAATTGTGCTGTTCAAATTTTATATATCCTTATCAATTTTTGAATAATTATTAAATAATACAAGGGTACTTCAAAAAATTCATGGAACGATAGAATTCAAAGATAATACAAACATTTCCATAAACTCTTTGAAGATCTCTCATATATTACAACCATAGAACAAAGAAAGGGAGAGGACATATGTCATCAAATTCTTCAATGTTTTTGCATTATTGGGGAAATGCTAAAATATTAATTCATGTTCAATTATAACGTTAAGAATTCATAGTTTAATCTCTAGAGTAACCCATGGAAGAAAAAATATAAAATATTATAACTAAAATATCAGTAAAGTAGGTAAAATAGAATTTAAAAAGTACACGATTAATCCAAAATAGGGAAGGAAAAGAGATATAAAGAACAGACTGGATAAATAAAAAACAAATAGCAAAACAGTAGACTTAAATTATATCCAAAATTACATAAAATATAAATGGTCTAAAACTCCAATTAAAAGACAAAGATTATTAGACTATATTTAAAAGATATAAAAGTCAACTGTATCTTGTTTTCAGGAGACAAACTTTAAATATAAGAACACAGTTAAGTGGAAATTTAAAGAATAGAGAAATACAAAATATGAAATGCTAGTTGAAAGAAGCTGGGGTGACTAAATATCTGACAATGTAGATTTAAAGCAAGAAGTATATTTCATACTGAGAAAAGAATAAAAGCATAATCCTAAATGTGAACACAGATAGTAACATAGTTTTAAGGTGTATTAATCAAAAATTGATAGAACTTAAAGAAGAAATACACAAATCTATAATGAGTATTGGAGATTGGACAGGTAGAAAAAAATTAGTAAGGATACATAAAATTTGAACAGTGTAATTAATCAACTTGACCTATTGACATAAAAAGAATGTACACACTTTCTAAGTGGTCATGGAATGTTGAACAAAAGAGAGCACATGCGGAGCCAGAAAAAATGTATTAAGAAATATCAAATGATTGAAAACATTCAGAATATGTTCTCCTACTAGATTGGAAATAAGTTAGAAATCAATAGCAAAAACATAGCTAGAAAAGCTCAAAATGTTTGGAAATTTCAAATTTCAAAGCAGTAACTCATTCAGAGTAACTCATTGTGTCAAATAGAAAAGCCTAATTGAGATGATAAAATATTTTGAACTGACTAATCATGACAATATGACATATCAAAACTTATAGGACATAGATAAAACAGTGCTTACAGGGAAAATTTTAGTTTTAAATGCCTGTATTAGAAAAGAAGAAAGGTTGAGAACCTATAATCAAAGCTTGTATCTTAAGAGGATAGAAAAAGAACTGCAAATTAAACATAAAGAAAGTGGAAGGATATATAAACACAAAAGTAAAAATAAAGTAGAAAATAAATGTGCAGTCAATAATATTGACAAAGCCATAAGTTTTGTGATGGTTAATTTTATGTGTCAACTTGATTGGGCCATGTTGCACATATATTTGGTTAAGCATTTTTCTGGGTATTTCTGTTAGGATATTTCTGCATCAGATTAACATTTGAATTGCTAGACTGAGTAAGCAGATGGCCCTCCCCAGTGTGGGTGGGGCAAATCCATTGAAGCCTGGAATGGAACAAAAAAGCTGAGTAATGGAGAATTTGTTCTATTTCTGTCTGACTTTCTTCAAGCTGGGACAAAAATCTCCTGCCTTTGGACTTGGACTCAGCCTGCAACTTGCACTATCAGCTCTTCTGTGTCTCCAGCTTGCTCACTGCAGCTCTTGAGACTTTTCAGCCTCCATAATTGTGTGAGCCAATTCCTAATAGTAAATCTCTCTCTATATATCCCTTCCTGGTTCTCTTTCTTCAGATAATATTGACAAATACAAGTCACATCTTTGGACATTTTAAATAAAACTTTATCAATACCTAGAAGAACTGATCAATAAATAAAAGAGAAAGAAAACACAAATACTATTAGGGACAAAGAGTTTTTATTATACACCCTAAAGAAATAAAAAATGTAATAAAGCATATTTTGTCCATCTTTATGGCAATAAAACACCTAAGATGAAATAGAAAAATATCTTGAAAAACATACTTACCAAAACTGACACAAGAAATAATTTAAAAATCTGAATAGTGTTTTTATCAGTTAAAGAAATTGAATCCTCAAGTAAAGACTTTCCCACAAAGAAAATTCCAGGAAGGGATGGCCTCACTGGTGAATTCTCACAAAATTTTAAAGAAGAAAATATATAGATCTTACACAGACTAATTCATCACATTAATAGAATAAATGAGAAAAAACATATGATCATCTCAATAGATGCAGAAAAAGCTTTTGTTAAAATTCAACCCGCATTCATGTTAACAACTCTCAAGAAACTGAGGCTACAAAGTAGCATCCTTAACCTGATAAAGAGTATGTATGTAAAAATGTACACCTAACTTCATAATTAGTAGCAAATATCAAATGCTTCTTGAGTTTGGGGGAAAGATGGGATGTCTGTTATCATCATTTATATTCAACAGTATTCTAGAGGTAATATCCAGGGCAAAAAAAGTAAGAAAAGAAAATGTGTAAAGACCAGAAAGAACTAAAACTGTCATTTTTTTTTCAGATGACAAGATTATATATATGACATGATTATATATGCAGAAAATCCAAAAGAATCTACAAAGAAGATTTGATAAGAAAATTTACCAGGATCTTGGATTTAAAGTCAACATTAAGTTATTTATATTTCTAACACATGTCTAGCAACAATTAACATCATAATATCCCAAACCCTTATAATTTCTAGGACTGACTTAACAATATGAAATATGTCTAAGAGTTTTACATGGGAAATTATAAAACATTGCTAAGAAAAATAAAGGAAGATCTGAATAAGTAGAATGATATTCCATTCTCATGGATTGGAAGTCTCAATATCTTCATAAAGTCAATTATCCCAAAATTAGTCCATAGATTTATGACTTTCGTAATCAACATCACAGCAGAATGTATGCAATTTATATAATATAGAATAGCAAAAGTGCTTTTTTAATGGAAAAAACCCACAAAGTTGAAGAACTGACACACTGCCAGATGTCAAGACATTAAAAACTTCAGTAATTAAGATGGCATCGTGTTGGCCCAAGGATAGGAATTTGTCCAAATGAACAAGAGAGAAAGCAGAAACAATCCCACACATATATGCTCACCTTATTTACTACAAGGGTATCACTGCATTTCAGGTGGGAAAAGAATGTTTTTTTTTCAATATATGATGCTAGAATAATTGGCTAGAATAATTGGAAGAAATAAACTTGGATTGAATATAAAAATTTAATTCATGGTGGACCAGACAATCTAAATATGAAAGGCAAAACAAGAGATTCTAGAAGAAAGCAGAATTTCTTCATTACCTTAGGGCATGGAGTTTTATTAAATAGGATACAAAAAGCACTAAGTATAAAAGACTGATAAATTGAACTTCATTAAAATTAAGAACTTCTGTTATTCAAAAGATACCACTAAAAGAATGAAAAAGGAAGCCATAGACTGGGAGAAAATATTCATAATACATTCCACAAGTGCTTGAATACAGAATATATAAAGAGCTTTACAAATCATTAAGAAAAAGAGAAGTAAACTGATTACAAAATGAACAAAAGATTTGAATAGGCACTTCATAAAATTGGCTTAGCAAAACTCAATAAAGGCATGAAAAAATGATAAACATCATTACTCATCAAAGAAACGCGATCTAAAACCAAATGAGATCCCATTTCATACCCACCCGAATGGCCAAATTAGAAAGACAGACATTCAGTGTCACATTTAAACTGCGCTATAGGACAACTGGAACTCACATGTGTTCCTGTGATAGTGTGAATTAGTACAATCTCTTTGGAAAACTCGTTTGTAGTATCTAAACATATGTCTATCCATGACCCAGTAATTCTTGCCACAGGCATATCCCCAAAATAAATATTTTATATATCTACCAAAAGACACGTAAAATAATAAATTCTAGCAGGTTTGTTTTTAATTGCCTCAAAGTAAAAAGAACTTACCTAAATTTTTTTGGTAAATTATAGAACATTCATGTAGAAGAAGCAACAAAAAGATTGAACTACTTCTATCCTCTACGATATAATTGAATCTCATACATATAAAATTGAGTGAAAAAAGTAGACAATAATGAGCCTACTATATGAATTATTCACATGAAATTCAAAAACAAAGTTAATCTGAGGTTATATAAATCAGTGTAGTGAGTCCCCTTTTAGTGTGGTTGGATGGCAGTGCATATTGTTTGCAAAGGGGCACAGGGAGCCTTTGGGGATGTTGTTAATATTCTGCATGTAGATCTAGAAGGTGTAAGCTTCTGCAAAAATTCATCCAGTTGTACATATAAGATTTGTGCACTTTATTATATATGTTTATGTTATACCTCAATTTAAGTGTTAAAAAAGTAAACAAGAAATTACAGAAAAGCTAATTTAAATAAATGGCCAACAAACAAAGGAAACTATGCTTGAATTTACAATTAAGAAAATGTATGTTAAAGTAACAATGAAACATCACTTTACACATACGATACTGCCAAAAAATTGAAAAACAGGTAGCAAATTGCTGGTAGAAATATGAATTATTACAACTGCTTGGAGTGCAAAATGGCAAGTTCTATTAAAACTAAAAACACATATACTTTTGATCAAAGATATCACATCTTAGAATCTCACAGAAATAAAAACTCTGGTACTTAATGATATATCTAAGAGTTGTTTATTGCAGCACTGTTTTTTAGAGAATAAAATAGGAAATAATATTAATGCACAGAGTTACGAACTAAAAAAATTTTAACATATACATTGTGCCATAGTATGTGACCATTAAATAAATGATAAATAAAGTGAATTAGAGCTATATTGGTTGACTTGGAGGGATTTGGGTAAGAAATGGAAGATTAAAAGACATGCAGATATTTTTATTATATTTTGGTAAAACAATGGAAAAATTATAGGTACATGTAATAGTGTATATGTAATTGTATGTGTATGCATACTTGTACATGTCTGTTTATGTTTGTGTGTGTGTGTTATAAGAATATTGAGAAAAATAAGGAATAATATACTGCCTGTTTAAACATGGAAAACAGGATAAGCATATGGAAAAAATAGGGTACAACATACTAGATTTTTAAACATGAGCAACATGATGAAGTGGGTGGTAAGTGGAGGGGGTAGGTGGGTGCTAAGTAAAACAAGAGAAATAAGAGTGCACAAATATTTCCACAGTATGTAATAGGATCACATTTAAGCATCTATGTCAAATTTATATATATATATACATACATACACGTGGGTGTGCGTATAAATAAATTTAAACTGACATTTATTTATAAAAATTACACACATAATTATTTCATCTGATATGTCATATTTACTTATTTAGTAAATCCATTGCTACCATTGTTATGTCATACAATTGTATGTTTTTCTTGTTATTTTATTTATAGACTTTTTTTTGTATCTCTATGACCTTCATGTTCCTGCAGTTAAATGGCTTCATATTTCACTCTATATAGTATATCATAATTTACTCATTTTCTGGATGCTGAATCATTTATATTTTAAAAATCAGAACTATATTAACATTATTGCCATAATCATTTTTGCTCAAAAATCATTCTTTCCTTTGTTTTTAAAGAAACATTTAATTAGTTTAAATTCTTGGGAATGTGGTTATTGGGTCAAAGGCTATAACATTTTTATGATGCCTGGAACTTATTGCTAGATTTTATCCCAAATGAAGGAAACAATGCATACTACTATAAAAATTGTATGACCCTGATTTTTCAAATTTTACCTCTTTTTATTTTTGCTAATTCAGTAGATGTGAAAGCCATTCTTTGTTGCTTTAGAAATAAAGATTATTTTTTTTCAATATTGAGATAATATTATCATTCCATTTTTGCTGATTCCTTTTAACTACATCTCCTCCTAAGATTTAGTATTGTTCTTTATAAACTAATATATTAAATTGCATTTCAGATATTTAATATTTTGAGAGTGTGTGGAAGTTTTGTGATGAATAAAGGGATTTAGATTTGTGTGAATAGAGTCTGGCTTGGATGCCCACAGTCAGCGACATAATGAGGACACTGGAAAATTAAGGGGATATGGGAAATTTGCAAAAGAAGTGGAATATGAGATAGATGAGTAGCAGTAAAGACTGTTATTATACAATACATTACCCTTGCCTGTCTAGTGCTTATTCATCCTTCAGGTCTCGGTTTAGATATTACTCCTCCAAGTAGGCTGTCTTGATAATTCCACACTTAAACTTCCATATTTACATAGCTCTCAGGAATTTCTCTATCACTTTCAATTGTCATCCTGTTTTTTAATATTTTGATTACTTATATGTCTCCTTATTATACTTGAGAGCTGTAGAGACTGACAACATCACATGATAGAGTAGCTAGCACATAGTAGGGAGCCAATAAATAATGAATGAAGCAATTAATCTCAAGTAGGAAGTAACTGTCTTATTTAGTATTGTTGAAAACTAAGGTCACTATAATCATGATGGAAACTGTTAGCAGGAAGGAACATGCTTATTCCTTTATTATCTAAGAAAATTACAAATTTTGGAGGAATCTCGAGTAAACATCCATGTACATAGATAATTATATATTAGTTTTCAAAGAAGGAGTTTCTATAACTTTCCATAATAGTCCTTTCCAATGTGTAACCAGTGAAAAATTATGAATGCTTTATAAAAAGATCTGTTATAATTGATTATGTGATTCTATGAAAAAATTGTATAAAGTAATTTATTATTTCATAAAGTGATATGTGTCACTAAATAGTTTGTTTTCCATATTTTAATAGCTTTCAGTCTTGTATCTACTATGGCTACCTATCTGATATCCTGGATCTTAGCAAAAAAAGTTATGAATAGCTACATAGAACCTAAATAACAATCACATAGCCAGTGTAATAGGTGGGCCAATGCTTGGTTATAGATGTTATGAGCATTCTTCAGGCTTATGTTCCCCATACTAGTCATTTTCAGACATTTGGATTTTATGGGATGGTAGAAATTAAAAAAAAAAAGAAAAAGAAAGAGCTAAAATATATGGAAAACTTTTTCTTATTCCAACTAAGGATATTAAAAAGCTATTTATCTACTTGGAAAACACAAAAAGTAACAACAGTAAAAAGCAAAACCAACAAAAAGTAATGAATAATAAAAGTAATAATAACAATACCTAACATTTATTAATCATTTTTCATTAGCCAGGTACTGTGCCAACTGTTGCATGGACTATCCTGTTTAATACTCACACAGTTCTATGAATTAAATACTATTATTATTTCAATTTTTCCATTACCATTCTGCAAAAGAAAGTATATTTTAATTGAAAAATAAATAGAAAGGACATAATTCCAGAAAAAAGTTCAATTTTCTCAGGTGACACTAGCAAGATAGAAGAATAGAAAAGTCCTGCACTCTCATTCCCACCAGAAACACACTGATTCAACTACTATACACAAAAAAAATTCCTTTTGTGGAAAATCCAAAAACCAATTGAGAGGCTTCTATGCTCTAGGCAAGCTCAAAATCAGCCACATTGAAACTGGCAGTAAAATTTGAGACACCTTTGCATCATAATTTCTATCCCCGGCACAGTGCCATATTATAAGAAGGAAACTCAAAAGCTCCCAGCATTTCCCTGGGGAGGGAAAAAGTTGAAGTGTGTCCAATGTTCAAATTATTCTGGGGGCTGCCCACAGTATTGGCTCCTGTCTCACATATCTTGGAGTCCTGACAGGACCTGGAATATTCTAGATACCTGGGGGCTGCTGAAATCAAAGATGATGGTTTGGAGTAGCATGAAGGTTTGAGAGGCTCCCAAAATCTCTGGCTGGTTTATTAGTGAGAGTTTTCTCTTCCATAAGATCAGTCCATTAAGAGTGGCAGAGGAGTCTGTTTTAAGGAGCAAGATAAATCTCCAGTAACTGACTGTAATGTAAGGGAGATATATGATTTACCTTATAGAGAATTCAAAATAGTAGTCATAAAAATGTTCATCATGGTCAGGAGAACAATGCATGAAAAAAGTGAGAATTTCAACAAAGAAAAAGAAAATTTTAAAAAGTACTAAATAGAAATCTTGAAGCTGAAGGATACAACAACTAAACAGAAGAATTCATTAGAATGGCAGAATAGATCAAGCAGAAGAATGACTCAGCAAATTCAAAGATGGGATATTGGAAATTATCCAGTTACAGAAGGAAAAAGAAAAAAAGAATGAAATGGAAGGTAAAATTTTAAGGGACTTATGAAACACCACCAAGAAGACTAGTCAAGTTCCAGAAGAAGAAATAGAAAATGAGGCATAAAACTTATTCAAAAAGGTAATGGTAGAAAACTTAACAAATCTGGAGAAGAAAATGGGCATGCAGACCCAGAAAGCCCAATAGATGCTAAATAAGATGAATCCAAAGAAATCAGCCTAAAAGCACATTAAAAGCAAATTGTCAAATATCAAATACAAAAAGAAAATTTTGAGAACAGCAAGAGAAAAGTGACATTTTATGTACAAGAGAATCCTGTTAATAGTATTAGTGAATTTTGTAGCAGACACTGTGCAATCCAGAAGGGAATGAGTACTGAAAGAGAAAAAATTGCCAACCAAGAATACTATACCCAGCAAAACTGTCCTTCAAAATGAAAGTGAAATAAGGACTTTCCAGACAAACAAAAGCTAGAGGAGTTTATCACCACTAAGCATGACTTACAAAAAATACTAAAGGGAGCTCTTTGAGTTGAAATAAAAGGACATTAAACAGCAATATGAAAGCTTATGAAAGTATAAAACTTTCTGATAAAGATAAATATATTGAAATACAGAACACTGTAATACCGTAAAAGTGGTGAATGTCACATTTAAGTCTAGTATAGAAGTTAAAAACAAAGTATTAAAAATAACTAAAATTATAAAAATATGTTAATTGATACATAATGTAAAAAGATATAAATTGTAACATCAATAACATAAAGTGTGTGTGTGCAAGAAGTAAAAGTGTAGTTTTTGTATGCTATTAAAGTTAAGTTGTTCTCAGCTTAAAATAGATCGTTATAACAATAAGATGTTTTATACAAACATTATGGTATCATAAGGAAAATGCTTATAGAAGATACACAAAAGAAAAAGAGAAAGGAATTAAAGTACATCAATTCAAATAAATTGATGAAACACAAATGAAGAAAGCAAGAATATCCTCTCTGTTATGAATGAAAGAGCTACACAACAGACAAAATAATTAACAAAATGACAACAATAAGTCCTTCCCTATTGATAATTACTTTAAATTTAAATGCATGAAACTCCTCAATCAAGCAACACAGAGTAGCTGAATGGATAAATTAAACAAGATCCAAACACAGTTGATACTTGAACAACATGGGTTTGAACTACATGAGTCCACTTATATGTAGCTTTTAAAAAATATATATATATTGAAAAAAATTTTGGAGATTTGCAACAATTTGAAAAACTCACAAATGAACCATAAACCACATAGCCTAGAAATATTGAAAATATTAAGAAAAAGGTATGTCATGAATTCATCAAATATATATAGATTCTAATCTATTTTATCATTTGCTAACATAAAATATACACAAATCTATTATAAAAAGTTACAATTTATCAAAACTTATGCACATACAGACTGTACATAATCCCATTCACTGCTGAGAGAAATGTAAACAAATACGAAAATGCAGTATTACACTATAACTGCATAAAATTAACTGTAGTACATGCCATGCCACTCTAATAATTTCATAGCTACCTCCAGTTACTATTGTGGAGAGCTCAAGTATTGTGAACATCCCTTTAAAATGCCAGGTGACACTGATTGTCTCCATGTGAGCAGTTCATCTCTTCAGTAAATTGCATATCATAGTAAAAAGTAATCTCATGTGGTTTTTCTCTTCCTTATGATTTTCTTAATATCATTTTCCCCCTTTAGCTTACTTTACTGTAAGAATACGGTATACGACACATATGACATACAAAATTTGTGTTAATCAGCTGTTTATGTTATCAGTAAGGCTTCCAGTAATTAAGTTCTTGGGGAGTCAAAAGGTTATATACAATTTTTTGACTGTGTAGGTGGTTGGCATCCCTAACCCCTACATTTTTCAAGGATCAACTTTATATAATGTCTACAAGAGATTTACTGTAGATTTAAGGGCACACATAGGCCGAAAGGATACACACATATAGATGAAAAGTATATTTTCTGCAAATGGTAACTAAAAGAGAGCAGGGTGTAGGTGGCTATAATTATATGAGACAAAATAGACTTTAATAAGAGAGCTAGCAGACAACCTTAAGCACACAACATTTGAATCATGGGTGTTCCAGAAAGGGAGGAGAAAGGAAAAAGCAATGAAAACCTAATCGATGAAATAATAATGGAAACCTTCCAAGATATAGGGAGATAATGGAAGCTCAAAAATCCCAGAATCTATTCAAACAGATTCTGTCTGAGACACGTTATAGTCAAACTGACAAAGCTCAAAGACAAAGAGAGAATCCTAAAAGCAGCAAGAGAAAAATGTCAAGTCACCTATAAGGGAGCCCCCATCAGACTAACAGCAGAATTCTCAACTGAAACCCTATAGGCCAGAAGTAGATAGGATGATATATTCAAAATACTAAAAGAAAAAAATTGCCAGCCAAGAATACTATACCCAGTAAGGCTATTCTTCAGAAATGGGGGAGAAATAGTGCATTTTCTAGACAAAGAAAAATGGTGGGAGTTCACCACCACATGACCAGCCCTGAAAGAAATTATCAAGGAAATCCTGCATCTGGAATCTGAAAAATGATAATCACTATCACAATACATAAGAAAGAACAGAATCCACTGGTAAAACAAAAATGTAAATGAGAAAGAGGAAGAAACTAAATCTTACCATCTCAAAAAAAACAACAAACATAGAAAGTGATAACAAAAGGGGAAGAAAGGAACAGAAATATTTAAAACATCTGAACAAAAAGTGATAAAATACAAGGAGTAGGCCAATACTTGTCAATAACAACCCTAAATATAAATGGATTAAATTCCCCATTCAAAAGGCACAGACTGACTGATTAGATTAAAAAGGAAGATGCAACTATCTGTCTTCAAGAGATTTACCTCACCTGTAAAGACACACTCAGAATAATGTGAAGGGATGGAAAAAGACACCATGCAAAAGGAAACCAAAAATGGCAGTAGTAACTATTCTTATATCAGATAAAATAGACTTTAAACCAAAAATGATAAAAAGAGATAAAGAAGGCCATTATGTAATGATAAAGGGATCTATCCAGCAAGAAGACAAATCAATCATAAATATGTATGCCCCCAAAATGGAAGCATCCAGATATATAAAGCAAGCTCTTTTAGATCAAAAGAAAGAGTGAGACCCCAATACAATAATAGTGGGGGACCTGAACACCCCTTAGCATTGAAAAGGTCATCTAAGCAACTAATCAACAGAGAAACACTGGATTAAAACCACACTTTAGACCAATTGGACCTGCCAGATATCCACAGAATATTTCATCCAACAACTGCAGAATAGACATTCTTCTCATCAGCACATGGAACATTCTCCAGGATAGGTCACAAATCAAGTCTTAGCAAATTAAAAAAAATCAAAATCATTTCAAGTATCTTTTCAGACCACAATGGATTAAAACTGAAAATCAATAATAACTGAAACTCTATTAATGGAAATTAACAGACCCTTGAATGACCTATGGGTTCAAGAAGAAATCAAACAAGAAATCAAAAAATTTCATGAAACTAATGAGAGTAAGGGCACATCATACCAAAGCTGGTGGGATACTGCAAAAGCAGTACTAGAGGGAAGTTTATTACAATAAATGCTTACATCAGAAGAATAGAAAGACCTCAAATAAGCAACCTATCATTATAGCTCAAAGAACTAGAAAAACAAGAAAAATTCAATCTTAATTGTACTGGACAGAAAGAAATAATTAAGATCAAAGCAGAACTAAATGATATAGAGACTCAAAAAATGATACAAAAGATCAGTGAAACAAAAAGTCTTTCTTTTTTATAGAAGATAAACAAAATAGACCAAACATTAGCGAGGCTAAGAAAAAAAAAAAAAAAAAAAGAAGAGAGAAGACCCAAATAACAAAAATCAGAAATGAAATTGGAGACATTACAACCAATGCCACAGAAATAAAATGAATCAGTAGAGTCTATTATGAACAACTATATGCCAACAATTATGAAAACCTGGAAGAAATGGATAATTTTTGGACACATACAAACTACCAAGACTGTAGTGGATCGGGCCGGTCCGGTGGCGCACTGGATAGTGCACCACTTGGGAAGTGCGGCGGCGCTCCTGCCCGAGGGTTCGGATCCCACATACAGACCAGTTCCCGCTCGCTGGCTGAGCGAGGCGCGGGAGCAACACCGAGGGTTGCGATCCGTTGCCGGACATGGAAAAAGACAAAAAAAAAAAAAAAAAAAAAAGACTGTAGTGGATTGAATTATGTTCCTCCAAAACTCCCTGAAACTTGAATTGTGTCTCCCAAGTATTAAATACTGGAGATTTGGCCCCCACTGTGACTATTAAGAGGGTGAGAAATCCTATTATGGTAATTGGAGCCATGGGAAGCTGATTGGATTGTAGGACCATGCAGTAGAGAATGGATTAAAAATGGTGGTCAAAGGTGTGGTTCTGAGGGCTTTAAAAGAAGAAGAGAGTCTTTCTCTCTCTCTCTCTGCTCTCTCTGCTTCCGCCATCTTGCAATGTGAGACCCCTGGATCACCGTTGCCACCACGAGATGGATTTTGGACTTCCTAGCCTCAGAAACTGTAAGCAGTAAATTTTGTTTTCTTTATAAATTATCCAGTTCCAAGTAGTTTTTTTTATAAGCAACATAAATGGACTAATACACAAGACTGAATCAAGAAGACTTGGAAAACCTGAACAGACCAATAATAAGCAACAAGATTGAAGCAGTAATCAGCAGTCTCCCAACAAAGAAAAGCCCAGGACCAGGTGGCCTAACTGCCTAATTCTACCTTTTAAAGAGGAATTAATGTCAATTCTCTTCAAACTATTCAAAATATTGAGACAGAGACCAATCAGCCAAACTCATTCTATGAAGCCAGCATTACTCTGATACCAAAACCAGACATAGATACAACAAATAAGAAAACTACAGGCCAATGTTGCTGATGAGCATAGGCACAAAAATCCTCAACAAAATATTAGCAATTAGAATACAGCAACACATCAAAAAAATTATACACAATGATCAACTGGAATTCATCCCTGGGAGTCAAGGATGGTTGGACATACTCAGTAAATGTAATACACCACATCAACAAAATCTAGGACAAAAACTATATGATTATCTCAATAAGGCATAAAAAACACTTGACAAAATTCAACATCCCTCCATGATATATGCTCTCAGCAAATTAGGTATAGAAGGAAAATATCTCTACACAATAAAATCCATATACAACAAACCCACCACCAATATCATACTTAATAACAGGAACAAGACAAGGATGTCTCTAACCACTCCTATTTAACATAGTATTGGAAGCGCTAGCCAGTGAATCATGTAGGAGAAAGAAATAAAGGGCATCCAGATTGGAAAGGCAAAGTCAAATTGTCCCTGTTTGCAGATGACATGATACTATGTATAGAAAAACCTAAAGACTCTACCAAAAAACTCCTAGTGTTTATAAACAATTTCAGTATTTTTTCTGGAAAACAAAATCATCATGCAAAAATCAGAGGTTTTATACTCCAGTAGTGAACTGGCAGGAAAGGAAATCAAGAATGCAAGCTTATTTATAATGGTCACCAAAAAGAAAAAAAAAAAACCCAAACAAAAAAGCTAGGAATCAAGTCCAAGGACATGAAAGATATCTAAAACAAGAACTGCAAATCACTACTGAGAGAAATTAAAGAGGATATAAAAAGGTGGAAAGACATTTCATGCTCTTGGATTGGAAGAAACAACGTTATGAAAATGTCCACATTGCCCAATGTGATCTACAGATTCAACGCAATCCCCATCAAAATATCAATGACATTCTTCATTGAAATAGGAAAAACAATCCTAACATTCATATGTAACAACAAAAGACCCTGAGTAGCCAAAACAATCCTGAGAAAATACAAAGAAAATTAAAACAAACAAACAAACAATCAAACAAATAAATAAATAAATACAAAATAAAGCCAGAGGGATAATACCACCCTAGTGTAAAACTTCAAATTATACTACAAAGCTCTAGCTATACCATGCTGTTTGATTATATATAACTGGCATGAAAACAGACACTCAGACCAAGGAACAGAATAGAGAACCAAGAAATCAACCCACATACTTACAGCCAGTGATCTTTCACAATGGCAACAAGAACATGCAATGGGGAAAAGACTGCCTCTTCAATAAATGGTGCTGGGAAAATTGGACATTCATATGTATGTAGAAGAATGAAACTAGACCTGTGCTTCTCACCATACACCAAAATCAACTCAAAATGGATTAAAGACTTAAGTATATGACTCCAAACCATAAAACTACTAAAGGAAATGTAGATAAAACTACTAAAGGAAATGTAGTGGAAATGCTTCAGGACATAAGACTGGGCAAAGAGTTTATGAATAAGACCTCAAAAGCACAAGCAACAAAAGAAAAAATAAATGAACGGGATTATATCAAACTGAAAATTTTTTGCATAGCAAAGGAGACAATCAACAGAGTGAAAAGACAGCCTGCAGAATGGGAGAAAATATTTTCAAACTATGTATTTGGCAAGGAATTGATATCCAGAATATACAAAGAACCCAACTTCACAGTAAAACAAACAAAAAACCAAATAATCCAATTAAAAATTGTGTGAAAGAGCTGAATAGACCCTTTTCAAAAGAAAACATGTGAATGGCCAACAGGTACATGAAAAAATGATCAATATTGCTAAGCATCAGGGAAATGCAAATCAAAAACACATTGAGATATTATCTCACCTCAATTAGACTGGCTATAATGAAAAATACTGAAAATAATAAATGCTGGTGAGAATGTGGATAAAGGGAACTCTTCTACACTGTTGGTGGGACAGTAACATACTACATCCATTATGGAAAACAGTATGGAGGTTTCTCAAACAACTACAGGTAGAACTACCACATGATCCAGCAATCCCACTTCTGGGTATATACCCAAAGGAATGGAAATCATTATGTTGAGGGATACCTGCACTCCCATGTTCATCACAGCTCTATTTACAATAGCCAAGATGTGGAACCAACCTAAACATCCACTGAGAGATGACTGGATAAGGAAAATGTGGTATATGTACACGATGGAATACTACTCTGCTATAAAACAAAGAATGAAATACTGCCATTCCCAGCGACATGGACGAGCTTGGGGAAAATTATTTTAAGTGAAAGGCACAGAAAGACACACACCACATGTCCTCATTTATAAGTGGGAACTAAGAAAGAAGGAAAGAAAGAAATACCAACCACAATAATACATTGAACTTTCAGAAGGAGAGAATAGACCTATGTTTACTAGAGGTTGGAAAGGGGCAAGGGAAGAGAGGTTAGGGAGAAATTGGGTAATGGACACAAAGAATACTTATGACTTGTAATAATGATCATGTTAATGATATTTATTTGACAATCACACATAGTAAACAAATACTGCTAGTCAACATTGTACCCCCAAAATATGTATAATCAATTATGCTTCAATTAAAAATAAGTACCTAAATAAATAAATAAAATAGACTTTAAGTTAAAAATGTTGCAAGAGATAAAAAGACATTATATAATGATTAAAAGGTCAGTTCTCAAGGAAGATATACCAATTATAGATATGCTTCCAACATCAGAGAACCTAAATATATAAAGCAAGCATTGACAAAACAGAAGGGAGAAATAGATGGCAATACAATAATAGTACAAGACTTCAATATCCTGCTTTCAATAATAGCTAGAACAGCCAGACAGAAAATCAGTAAAAAACAGTGGACACTGTAGAGCAAATGGACCTAACAAATATGTATAGAATATTCCACCCTACTGCAACAGAATATACATTCTTCTCAAGTGCATATAAACATTCTCCAGGATAGATCACATGTTGAGTCACAGAACAAGTCTTAACAAATTTAAGAAGATTACAATTGTATCAAGTATCTTTTATGACCACAATGGAATTAAACTAGAAATCAATAGCAGAAAGAAAACCGGAAATTTCACAAATATGTAGAAACAAAACACTACACTCTTAAATAAACCAATGGGTCAAAGAAGGCATCAAAAGTAAAATTAGAAAATATCTTGAGACAAAAGAAAATGAAAACACAACATACCATAACCTATGGAATGTAGCAAGAGCAGTATTATGACAGGAGTTTATAATAATAAATGACTACATTAAAAATTAAGAAAGATCTTAAGTCAACAACCTAACTTTACATTTCAAGTAACTAGAAATAGAAGAACAAACTAACTTCAATGTTAGTACAAGGAAGGAAATAAAGATTAGAGCATAAATAAATGAAACAGAGAATAGATAAACAATAGAAAAAAATCAATGAAACTAATAGTTGGTTTTTTGAAAAGATAAACAAAATTGACAGACCTTAGCTGGACTAAGAAAATAAAAGAATCAAATAAAATCTGAAATGAAAGAGGAGACATTACAATTGATGCCACAGAAATACTCATAAACAGGATTATAACAGAATACATAAACAATTACTTACAACAAATTGTATAACCTAGAAGAAACTGATACATTTGTAGAAACATACAACCTACCAAGACTAGGAATCAAGAAGAAATAGAAAGTATGAACAGACCTCTAGCTAGTAAGGATATTGAATCAGTAATAAAAAACCTCTCAACAGTAGAAAATCCCAGGACTTGATGTCTTTACTACTGAATTCCACCAAACTTTTAAAAAATTAACACCAATCTCTCTTTGAAGAGGAAGTAATTCTTCCACAGTCATTCTATGAAGCCAGCATTACCATGATACCAAAACCAATCAAAGACACTACAAAATAAGAAAACTACAGGTCAGCATCCCTGATGAATACGGATGCAAAAATCCTCAAAAAAATACTAGCAAACTGAATTCAACAGCATCTTAAAAGAATTGTACATCATGATGAAGTGGGATTTATCCCTGGCATGCAAGGATGGTTCAACACTTAAAAACCAATTAATGTGGCACACTACCCCAACAGAATGAGGATAAATATCACGCAATCATCTCAATAAATGCAGAAAAGCATTTGACAAAATTCAATACCCTTTAATAATAAAAACTCTCAATCAACTAGGAATAGAGTGAAATTACCTCAACATAATAAAGTTTGTATATGAAAAGCCCACAGCTAACATCATACCAATGGTGAAAAACTGAAAGCTTTTCTTCTAAGATCAGAAAACAAGATAAAGTGTTCACTATCACCACTTCTATTCAACATAGTACTGGAAGTCCTAGCTGGAGCAATTATGCAAGAAAAATAAATAGGCATCTATATTAGTCCATTTCTGTTGCTTATAACAAGATACCTAGAACTAGGTAATTTATAAAGAGAACAAAATCTATTGCTTACAATTTTGGAGGCTGGGAAGTCCAAAATCCAGGGAATACAACTGGTGAGGGTCTTGGTGATGGCTTTACAGCAAGGCAGGGGTCTCACATAGCAGAAAATGGCAGAGCAGAGAGAGAGAATTTCTCGCATACTCTTCCTTTAAAGCCCCCAGAACAATGCCTATGACTACAGTTTTTTTTTTTGTCTTTTGTCTTTTTCCGTGTCCGGCAATGGATCGCAACCCTCAGTGTTGCCCCCGTACCGGACCGGGGACCGGCAACGGGATTGCAACCCTCGGCGTTGCTCCCGCGCCTCGCTCAGCCAGTGAGCGGGAACCGGTCTGTATGTGGGATCCGAACCCTCGGGCGGGAGCACCGCCGCACTTCCCAAGCAGCGCACTATCCAGTGTGCCACCGGGCCGGCCCAATGACTACAGTTTTTAATCCGTTTATTACAGCATGATCCTGCAATCTAATCACCTTTCCAAGGCCCCACCTTTCAATTACCGTAATAGGATTTCTCACCCTCTTAACACTGTCGAAGAAGGGGTCAAGTTTTGGGGAGACACTCAGTCCAAGGCATCATCCAAATTAGACAAAAAGAAGTAAAATTACCAATGTTTGAAGATGACATGATCTTATATGTAGAAAACCCTACAGACTAAACAAAAAAAACCTGTTAGAACTAATAAACAAATACAGTAAAGCTTCAGGATACAAAATCAGCATATAAAAATCACTTGAATTTCTATATGTACACAAAACCCTGTTAAAACTAACAAACAAATTCAGTAAATTAACAGGGTACAAAATAAGCATAAAAAATTAGTTGCACTACTCTACATAACAACAAACTATCTGAAAGGAAATTAAGAAAACAATCCAATTTACAATAGCATCAAAAAGTATTTAGGAATAAACTTAACTAAGGAAGTAAAAGACTTATACACTGAAAATACAAACTTTGATGAAAGAAATTAAGGAATATAAAAGTAGAAAGAAATCCTATGTTCATGGATTAAAAGACTTAATATTGTTAAGAATGTCCATACTACGCAGGTGATCTACAGATTTAATGCCATTCCTACCAAAATCTGAATGACATTTTTTTCACAGAAATAGAAAAATAATCCTAAAATCCATATGGAACCACAAAGGAGCCCAAACAGCTAAAACAATCTTGAGAAAAAGGAACAAAGCTGGAGGCATCACACTCCCTGATTTCAGAATATATTACAAAGCTACAATAATTAAAACAGCATGATACTGGAATAAAGACAAATGTATTCATTAATGGAACAGAATAGAGAGCCCGGAAATAAACCCTCACATATATGAGGGGTCTTCTACAAGTTTATGGAAAGAATTGTACTATCTTTTAATTCCATTTTTCCACAAACTTTTTGAAATACCTTCATACAATCAACTGGTCTTTGACACGGATGCCAGGAATACACAGTGGGGAAAGGATAGTCTCTTTAACAAACAGTATTCAGAAAACTGTATATCACATGCAGAAAAATGAAACTGGACCTTTATTTCAAACCATACACAAAAATCAACTAAAAATGTATTAAAGATGTAAGTTTAAGATTGGAAACTATAGAGCCTCTAGAAGAAAACATAGGGGAAGAGCTTCATGGCCCTGGTCTTTGAAATAATTTCTTCAATATGACACAAGAATCATAGGCAACAAAGGCAAAAATAGGTGTGTTATTATATTAAACTAAAAAGTTTCTGCACAGAAAGTAAACTATGGCCAGAGTGAAAGGGCATCTACGGATTGGGAGAAAATAATGGCAAACCATATATCTGATAAGAGGTTAATATCCAAAATATATAAGAAATTCCTACAACTCAATAGCAAAAAACACAAATAACCCTATTAAAAACTGTGCAAAAAAATTGAATAGACATTTCTCCAAAAAAGACATACAAATGGGCAACAGGTATATGAAAAGATGCTCAATATCACTAATTATCAGGGAAATGCAAATCAAAACCACATTAATATATTACCTCACACGTGTTAGTATGGTTATTTTTATATTTTATATATTTTATATTTATATATATACATATATATATAAATAGTATGAAGGTTCCTCAAAAAATTAAAAACAGACCACCATATGTTGCAGTAATCTCACTCCTACATATTTATCCAAAAGAATTCAAATCAGGATCTTGAAGAGATATTTGCACTTCCATGAGTATTGCAACATTATTCACAATAGCCAAAATATGGAATCAACCTAAATAGCAATTGATAGATGAAGAAAATGTGGTATGTACTCATACATACAATGGAATATTATTCAAACATAAAAAGAAAGAAATACTCCCATGTGCAACAACATGGATGAACCTTGAGGACATTATGCTGAGTGAAATAAGCCAATCATTGAAGGACAAATACTGCATGATCCACTTATATGAGGTATCTAAAATAGTAAGACTCATAGAAGCAGAGAGTAAAACGGTGGTTGCCAGGGGCTGGGGTTAGTGAGAAATGGGGTGTTGCTATTCAATATGTATAGAATTTCAGTTATGGAAGATGAACAAGTTCTAGAGATCTGATGTTCAGCATTGGGTCTATAGTTAACAATACTGTATTTTACACTTTAAAACCAAGAGGGTAGATCTCACAATCTTACAAGAAAAAAAGTTTAGTTATTTAATTGGAATAAATTTAGCTTCTTGAAAATCTTACAGTATTGGATGTGCACTTTTCATTTATTTGTTTGCTTTTCTGTAAACTGTAAAAATAGCCATAGACGAGTATTTGCTAACCCTGCCTGATACTATGTTGCTTCCCGACCAAAAGATAGAACAACTTTAGCAGCTGTATGCAAAACTGAAAATGGAGATGGCTGCAGGTTCCAGAAGAAGAAATGTTAACTTGACAGCCTGAAATACAATTTAAAACCTTGCTATATTGTTAAGATATTCTGGGTATAGCAGCAGCCAAAAGACCCACTTGGCAGTGAGTAAATTCATGTAGCTCTTTTAGAGCAAAGGCATCAGTAACCCATTGAGCAAAGAGACAGAGTCATAAGAAATGATTTGTTCTAAAATGGTCTCTAGAGCTACAAAAATAGGACAGTTCTCCAATGCATTTGCCCATGTGAAAAGACTGTTAGTCTCCCTCTGCGATTTCTAACCTTATCCATACACATGGCAAACAACTCCATTAGTAGTGTCATCTGTGAATGCAAACTACAGCAATACATTATATATGTACACTAACATATTTGTTGAATTTTAAAGCATGCAGCAATGTGAGAGCTGGAGTGAGGCTGTTGTTTATAACGTATATCGTGAAATGAAGAACAGATGATCTAAGAATGAACATTTGTTGGAATGATCTTTCTGGGCTTAAATATTTATTTTGCTTCTTCCACCTCCCTCCCATTTTGACAAAGTACTATGTTTTCCAAAATCTACAATATGAAACCATGGAAAGTTTATGACGAAATCACCTCAAATTGCTACCATAAATTATTACCTCCTACATAGTCTTTTTTTCTGCAATGTGCAATTAATCAAGGAAACAACTTATTCTTTCTAATTAAGGAACTGGTTCTAAGAGTTTTATTTTAGGTGTGAGAAGGAGTGTTGATTTCTGGGAAAAAAAATATGTGGTTGCCCTATAAAATATACTGTACTTTCATTTCTGTCTCCAAGGTTTAGTACATGATCCTAAGGAAGGGAAGTCCTTTGTCTTATTCCTCAGAGCAAATGAGAACCCATAGCTGTAAAAATTCAAGGTTTTGAAGATAGTCTTGAAAGAAACAATATCTCAATGGACAATTTACGTGGCAGATTTTTGGGAGACAAACTTAAAAGAGTGGTTGAGGACCAAGATGCAGAGCTCATTAGAGAGGATAAAAGATGTTTTTCTCTGTTTGCTCTTGCAGGGCATGGTGAGTGTATATTTTACAGGTTTCTGAGATTTTCACATGTTCAGATAAATAATTTCACCCAAAGCTCATTTATCCTTGTGGCACAATGATTTATCTGTTTATTCGTCCTTCTATCCTTTTATCTTTTCCATCCGCTCATCCATCGAACCATGTATCTAAACAATAAATATTTACTGAGCACTTACGAGATGTATGCAGTGTAAAGTCCTGAAAATTCAAATATAAATGAGAGGTCTCCGTCGTGGAAAAGCTCAGGACTCAGTATAGATATGCAAAATAACATTTACTTCTCTATTCGAAGTACTAAAACTGGATGATGTCAAGACCCTTCAAGGAGTCGGCATTGCTATCAGAATAAGGCTAGTCAGTGTGCGATTTGAGATCTTCCCTGATTTCTCCCCAATTACTCTTGTAGCTTCACTGTGCACCAAATTCCTTCCCAAGGCCCTTGCTTTGGCCCAGTTGTCTACTTTTTTCTCCTTATATGTTTCATCCTTGCAGACTCCTGTCTCCTTAGCCTTATTCATGTTGTTCCATTAGTTTTGAATAGCCTTTCTCTAATTCCAGGGCCCAGCTCAAATTCTACCTCCATCAGGGAATTATTTTATTTTTTACAATCCAACAGTATGTTGTACCTCTACCAAGGGGTTTTAGCCTCATTCTTGTACAACCAATTTTCATAATTATCTTTCTAAAGCACAAACTTGATCATAACACTCCTCTGTTTAAAAGCAGCAATGACTTTCTGGAGCCCTGAGGATAAAGTTGCATTTCTTGGGTATGGCATTCAAGATCCTTTCATGATTGGGCTCCTGTCAACCTCTCCAGTAGTGTCACTGCTCTCCCGTCCCAGCTGTACTGAATCACATGAGGCATTTCTTGGGTATGGCATTCAAGATCCTTTCATGATTGGGCTCCTGTCAACCTCTCCAGTGGTGTCACTGCTCTCCCGTCCCAGCTGTACTGAATCACATGAGATTCTGGGAAAACTTGTTCTCCTTTGCACATGCTATTTTCTTTTTCTGAAATTTTTGTTTTGTTTTGCTTTGTTTTGTTTTCTGCCTGATAGCCTCCTGATCTTCTTTCAGGTCTCAGTTTTGATTTTGATGCTGCTTCCTCCAGGAAACCTTCCCGATTCCCGAAGACTGGATCATGTTTTTCCAATGTTTTCCCATAGTGTCTTATATTTTTTCTAGCAAAGCATAGCAGGTACCTTCCTGTGTTCACATGCAATGGGTACTAGCAATAGGTATTCAATACATGCTTGTTTATTTGGGAATATTGAGTTGAGCCACTATAATTTCCCTCAGGAAATGTAGAAGCTGACTATTCCTGGCAATGGTTTACCATGTAGTCAAAACTCATGTGCGACTTGAAGGGAAGCAGGTGAGTACTGAAGCTAAATATTTCTGCCCCAATATGCACAGCACACATTTTCTTATGCAACTTGACCTGATGCATACTTTTCCTGTGGTCAGAATAACAATTCTCTGTCTATAAATATAGTTGGTGTGGATTAATGGGACAATAAAATAATAGGTGCTCTTTAGTAATTAAAAACGCAGCCAATTAAAGGCATGCAAATTTACATAAATGGAAGAACCTTAAATTTTGCATTTCCTGACTGATAGGATTAAACTTCCAAAGAAAGTGTGAATTAATGCAAATGTTAACATGGCATCTCCTAAATCTTTTTCTACTTTTACCACCAAGAACAGAATATAGAAAAGTAAAAATACATAATGATAGGCCAGTCTCCTCTGTTTTGTCATTTACCCAAGGAATACTAAGCATGCTTAGAAACCTTGGAAAATTTAGCAAAATTTCAGGTAGAAAACATAAGTCCCCAAGGCAAGTCCTTAACTCTTAACTAAATTGTTCTTTGCTGAGCATATGATTAGAGGAACAGTTGTTGATATGACCACGACTTGCAGGCTTAATTCTCAAAGAGCTCTTACATAAACCTGAGTTCCAAGCATTTTAATGCATGTGTTTATGTATGCATGTATACATATATATGTGTGTGTATATGTATGTAAGTATATATGAGTATGAATGTGTGTATATACACACATACATATACATACATGTACAGACACACATATATAGAGAGAAATACACACACACACACACACACATATACAGATATACATAGTAGAGACCTAACTTCTTATGACATAACCATCAGTTTAAGACTCCCTGATAGGAAATTTCCAATTGTCTTTCTGTTTTCAGAGGCTCTCATATTTGGTGATCCTGCTCCTTCAGTGAGACCTTCCTCCTGATTATATACAGGAACCTTCCTAGTATGGTTCCTCTCTGTCCTCAGCAGAGGGTTTCTTTGTTTCCTTCTTTGTTCTTCTGTTTGTTCTTTTTTAGTGGGATCTAGATCCTATGACAGCTGTCCATCTTCTTCAGGCATCTTTTCTAACTGAACTTTCACACTTATTGCACTGGGCTGGGAGAACACAGATCTCTACAGTGCTGCCTTTGAGTACCTGTGAAACTGTAAGGTCAGGCATGTGCAAAAGAATCCTCTATATTGGACCCTGAGCCCCACAATGGTAGGCTTATGGGTGCAACTATGACTGTGTTGACTGCAAACTGCTTAGGATATTTGGACATTCGGATTCTAGACTGAATTTCTTCAGAAATGTTTATAATAAATAGCACTTTAGAAGGTCTCTACTTTTCTCTGCTTTGCTTGATGCTGCTTAATAAACACTCCTGTGTATTTCTTTTCCCTTTCCCTGCTCATTTATTGAATATCTCACTGACATTAAATATTTCCTAATGGACAAATGCAAAAGCTTATGCTTATTTTTGTGAAGATGCATTTAAGATACAATTTCCAGAAGTATTTTGTAATGTAAAAACTGGAATCATCTGTCAAAAATAAATGTCTATATGCTAAACCAAAGATATGGAAAAATACAGTATTTCCACAAGAACACAAGTTATAATGACTCTAAAACACAATTCTTTGTACACGATCATATGCAAACAATACTCAGTTTCAATTAACTTTTGAATAGTTTCTGTGATTTACTCTATCCTGACAATAAATGCATTCAATATTTTGTTTCTCACAGATGAAAATCACTTGTGAAATCCAAAGTTTCATGGTTCAGCTATGTTGGGATGACTCTCCTAAAAATAGCCATGGCTCATGACCTACTGGTTCATGATCTCATCCTCTTGTAACGTGCTGAGGGGTGTGTTCCCAGGTTGTGATCCTAGTTGACTTGAGTCACCCCCAGAGTTTCTGAGCATGTAAACAATCAAAGCAGGAACCTCTGGATGTACTCTCCTCTAAAGAAGATACGTATCTGTGGTCAGAGATGACTTCGTGCAGTTGGTGAGAGAAGAGGAAGCAGCCTAGCCTGGAAGCGTCAGGGTGCTGGGATCTCACTCTGTTGAACAGTTCAGCTCCTGTCTTCTTTTTCACTGACACAATACTGCACTTTTCTTGGTTTTGCTTTTAAATTTCACAATTTACTTCAGAGGAAATCTTTTCCCAGTGTTCAGAAGGTTTTTTAAGTTCTTAAAACCATATAGCTTTCTTTAATTTGAATAAACCATTTTTCATGTCTCAGGAGCGTTTCTAACTTGCTATTATAGTACAGTTCTTCATGCTTTGAGATAGAGGCTATGTCTACTGATTTCCTCCCTCAGCGCATTTCCTAAGTGGCTCTGTGGATTCCATAACCCCCTTCTGGGTATTTCCAATGTGGAGTGCTAGGTTCCCCTAAATTCTTCTCTAACAGAATACCTGAGACTGGATAATTTATGAAGAAAAGAGGTTTATTTAGCTCACAGTTCTGCAGACTGGGAAGTCCAAGATTGGGCAGCCACATCTGGAGGCTTCTGGTAAATGCCTTGTGCTGCATCATAATATAATGGAGAAGCAGAAGGGGGAAGTGGGTGTGCACAAAAACACAAAATGTGAGAGGCAGCTGTGCTTTATGACAATCTGCTCTTGTGGGGATGAAGCCAGTATTGCAAGAAAGACATCTTAATGACCTAATCACCTCCCAACACAGATACATTGGCTATTTAATTTCGACATGAGTTTTGGTGGGTGGCAATTAAATTTCATTTATGAGTTTTGGTGGGGACAAATCATAGTGCCATCCAAAGGAGTCTTGTCCTTGGTTCGGCTCTCCAGAAGCAGATGCTGAGGCAAAGATTGGTGAGAAGGATGTATATTATGGGTCAACACCTGTGGAAGGAAGCAGGATTGGACAGAGGGCTAAGTTGAATTGCAGTGCTGGCCAGACATATCCTGGGAGCTCTGGAGTGTATATATTCCATCAGAGTTGCCCCCTGGTGGGCTGAAATGGCCAGGACTTAATGTCCTTGCTGCAGTCAGTCATTGGTTTAGTCTGCTCCTGGAAAGGCATGGCCTTGGCTGAGAAGGGGCTCTGCAACCGAAGCAATCCTTGATGAAGCTGGCAACTAGAGACTATTTGCTGATTGAAAGAATGACAGGACCCGAGATGACAGTTCACCGGAGAAGTTCCGCTTTATTTGAGGGTGAAGCATACATTTATAGAGAGCTGAATTCCAGGAGAGGGTGGTTAGTATGCGGGGCGGTGGCTGATTGGTCGGAAGGGCGGGTGATGATTTTGATAGGCCATACTTTGGCGCTGGCAGGGATGTTAGGACCCGGAAGAGAAGCTGGAAAGGCGCCATGTTTTAGGGAATGTCTCCTTTGGGGTTTTATGGAACCCTACACTGATAGTATTCCCAACCACTGGGAGAGCAGTTCATTCCTTGAATGGGGATCTTTGCATCTCATCTCCTACCCGGAAGAGAAGCTGGAAAGGCACCATGTTTTAGGGAATGTCTCCTTTGGGGTTTTATGGAACCCTACACTGATAGTATTCCCAGCCACTGGGAGAGCAGTTCATTCCTTGAATGGGGATCTTTGCATCTCATCTCCAGAAATGGACACACCTACAAAGTCCCTGTGGGGGAGCCTGTCCTAGTGCTTGACAGTGGTTTGCATGAGATGCTTTTATAGAATTAGTTTGTGTCCCAGCCTACTGCAAAGGTTGTTACTATAAACAATGTTGCTAAATTTACAAAAAGTCACTATTATGTTCTATTTTGATAAACTTTTTTTAGATAAGAAAGGATCTTCATACTGAAAAAAGGTTGGAACTCCATAGAGATTTATGTAAAATTAAGGTATCGTTAATTTAGAGCAATAAACATAATTTCTGTTCTCTTCCTATGATGGCTTGCTAAGTGTGAGACTGAGCAAGGAAAATTGGTTGGATAATCCAATCAACTAGTGGCCTCCAGCTTTGACGGCCCAATTCAGCAAAGCTTGTCGTCTTCTTAGGAAGGTGCTAGAAACATTCTCCAACTCCTTTCCTACAGACACCTTACAGACCCAAGACTTTGGAAGCCCCACTTGGGACTGGTGAAAACTTTTTAAAAAAATGCTTCCCAGCAAGGACGGACATAATTGTTCCTGATTGAGAACCACTGTGTTACATGGACAAAAGACAAAAGTATAATTTTGCTTTCATAATTTAAATTAGCTGATACAATTTAGTAGAAAGAACCCCCCCCCCACACACACACACATCTTTTGGTAATATGAAAAACCATTCACAATTATAGTGCCAGAAGAATGATTGCTAAAAATGTTAGGAAAAAAAAAAAATTCTGTGCTTAGGGGTGGCGATTATTAGGCATTAAATAACTTTGCATGTGAATAGACTGCTATCATTTCTTTTTCCTCAAGTGTTTTGTAAGTTTGCTAGTGTCTTTTTCTTGTCTTTTTCTCTCCCTTTTGCTTATGGATATAAAGTTGCAGACTTTATCTCTTCCTTTGCATCTCTGACCTGGCTTTGGTATATCATGTGACCCAGGGAAGTAATATTCTGGGTGAAGCTATTGGATGGAGAAGATTTCTAACAAACTAGCTTAGTAGCAGTAACTGAAGTAAAAAGAGAAAAGCAGCTCAAAAATTGAAACAAGAACACTTTTATTTCTTGCTTTTTGCTCATCTCCAGATGTGGATGGCTTCAACTTATGTCTAGGCATCATTTAAAAATTGATCTAAAGCTGATATTGATATCTTATATGTTTTCCCACGTTTCCTCTGGAAGAATAGTTGATGTTTCTCTCCTTGTTGGGTATAGAAGAATGCAGTATGAGAAAACAAGAACTTAGGTATATCTGAACACCAGACATTAAGTTTCTGTGAATGTTTTCTTCATGACTGCTGAGGAAAAGTACAGGATGTTTTAGGTATATTTCAAATAACGGCATGAACTAGAAGCCTAGATATTCTCTCAAAAGGGAAGGGACAATATTTTCTCTGAATGGGTAATTCATATTTGAAATGTCTGCATGAGATACACACCTGCAATATTTCCATTTTGGAGCAGAAGAATACCTAACAGATCAGGAAAAAGAAAAACAAGTAAAATACAATGAATTCTTCTTTGGTGGAAAAAATAGATTTTAATTTTAGAAAACACAAAAACAGATTAATGATGAATTTTGAAACCTTAGGTATTTCCAAATACTTAAAATTGCCTTTCAGTGTTTTTGTCTTTACAATTGTTGGCAGGTACGTCTCCTTTAGTGATTTGCATTCTTGCTTGCTATTATCAAATTCCGTTAAATAGACAGGTATTATGAAGTATGTTCAGTGTCATGGATGTAAGACTAATACAAAGCGCCTCCTCAAATTCTTGACCTACCAGAGTAGTGAATGTTTAAGAGATTTGAAATTTATAGTAAATCTCTTTTAAGACTTCTGAAAATGCACAATAAAATCAGTCTGATAGGAATACGAAAACATTTTTCGATTGCCTTGGTTTGTTATAGCTGACACACAGTAGAAGTCACACACACATTCTTATTCATGGATAAAGCAGGTAATTGCCCACTGAATCTGATTGGACTGGCTCAGAGAAATGGACACACCTACAAAGTCCCTGTGGGGGAGCCTGTCCTAGTGCTTGACAGTGGTTTGCATGAGATGCTTTTATAGAATTAGTTTGTGTCCCAGCCTACTGCAAAGGTTGTTACTATAAACAATGTTGCTAAATTTACAAAAAGTCACTATTATGTTCTATTTTGATAAACTTTTTTTAGATAAGAAAGGATCTTCATACTGAAAAAAGGTTGGAACTCCATAGAGATTTATGTAAAATTAAGGTATCGTTAATTTAGAGCAATAAACATAATTTCTGTTCTCTTCCTATGATGGCTTGCTAAGTGTGAGACTGAGCAAGGAAAATTGGTTGGATAATCCAATCAACTAGTGGCCTCCAGCTTTGACGGCCCAATTCAGCAAAGCTTGTCGTCTTCTTAGGAAGGTGCTAGAAACATTCTCCAACTCCTTTCCTACAGACACCTTACAGACCCAAGACTTTGGAAGCCCCACTTGGGACTGGTGAAAACTTTTAAAAAAAATGCTTCCCAGCAAGGACGGACTGGATAAAAATATATACAAGCGTTTTACATTCATACCATTGTCAGATGTCATTCTACTTTTTCTTAAAAATATCCAGGTAATATTGGTTATATTTTGAGTTATTTTGAAACTCTTTAATCTCTTGCATTTTGTCATTCCTAAGGCCATTACATCTTACTTTCACATTTTCTTGACATATCCTACATACAATAAAGTGCACAGATTGTAAGCATATAGATCAGTGAGTTTTCACAAGCTGAACACACCCATGGAAAAGTCCTGGATCAAGAAACAGCAAATGACCAGTACCCAGAAGCTCACAAACTCCCTTCCAATCACTAACTACCGTGTTAGGGTAAAAAGTATTCTGACTTCTGACAGCATGGAATAGTTTTGTTGAGGCCATGATAGTGTGACTCATCAGAATTTTGTTTCTAGACCGTCCTGTTGATTCCCTATGGCCTGCCTCTAGGTAGGACACTGCTTGAGGAAGCTTTACAGAAACTGAACTGCCCCTGTGGTGAGTGTGCTCTGGGCCACCAAGATGCAGGTAGAAGGATGGGGCTTGGGGCCATGGGAGTCACAGGAGAGGGCTGGGAGGAGGCCCAGAAAAGGGGAGATAGGCAGAGTCCAAAGAAAAACTTCCCTGTTTTCACACCCTTGCTGAGGAAAAGCCCTGGGGTCAGAGTTCTTCCCTTTTGCAGCTTTCCCCTTGAGACCTCTGTGTGGTTCTTATTGTTGACTTCGCCCTTTGTGCTCGCTGGGGAAGATCAAGTGTTGCTTTTACTACAAAATATCTTGGTGACTATTAAAGACAAAAATACTGAGATTTATAAGAACATTGTGCTCACACGAGTATTTTATTTTAGTGCATTTCCAGGAAATATCTTTTTCAGGGCTGAACAGGGCCCATATTTTCAATTCACCAACACACCATTAGTCACTAGTGAGAGGTACAAAGATCAGTCAAAGCAGAGGATTGCATCATTCATGAGAAGGTGGAGCATGAGGAGAAACTGATGTCTTCAGGTGTGGATTCCTATTGACCAGTAAGAAACGCTGAGAAAAAACACTGAGTAACTTACCGAAACATCCACCAGCTCTGACTTGCTTAGGGATGAAGTAATGTTTTTTCTTTTTCTTTTTCTTTCTTTAAGGAACATCGGTCTAGAACACTGCTTACCAAAGACAGGAGTAATCAGAAGCAGTGTGACTTACCCAATTTAGGCATAGACTGAGAGCAGCACTGTCTTTTCTTATCCTCCAGCATAGATCTTGGAAGGTCCACTTCATTAGACAAACCTGACTCAAGGAAACTCCTCAATAGCCCCGAACACTTCCTCTCTCTTTTATTTGAGACAGGCCCCACGCATCCAAATGTAACAATAGTCTCAGGGTCAGAACACTAGACTTCTTAAGGCAATTTAAGGGAGCCATCGTGTTCCAACTGTTCTACTTTCACATGGTCTCAGTGTTCTTCCCAGCAGAGTTAGGGCTTGGATTGGAGCCATGGTGATGGAGAACTTTGTGATGCTGGAGACTCACTGCTCCGTTGCTCCTCACAAGGAAGAAAATGGCCATATCTGCCAGCTGGAAGTGGGCTTAGACATCGTGGGGAGTTGTGATAGTCCCTAGGATGGAAATAAATGATCCCCAAAGTGTTAGGTCTGGGAGTTACACTGAGCTCTGGGAATCCCACTGGGACCCACATAAAGAGGATGTCCTGAAGTTCATCCACATTTACAGCTTGCTTTATGTCACACTTTCTTTTCTTGAACCTCAGTTCTGTTTCCCTTCTCGATTTAGACTCCTGTGCATTTTTTTGCCATTTTTTTTTCCCTACTCAAATTTTTCTCTTATGCCCAATGGGTTCTTTTGATTCCTGATCCAACTCTCTTAATCTGGTATTCAATTTAGCTCTCCCACTTTGTGAAGGTGGATCTACCAAGGACACTCTGTTTGGCAAATCCTGGTTTCTGTGTCCTAGTTATTCTAAGGACTCATAGCTCAAGCTGTGGTTTAGTACTTGGACCTTACTCTCCCTCCTCCTACCTAGCATTTTTCATTCTCCATCTCTGCCAATATATTGATTTACAATGAAAAATACAAATGTCAAGCTTACTGCAGTGCTTATTTTGTTAGACTGGTTTGTTATTTTCCCTGTAGGTAAGAGAAAATTTGCTTAGTGAACATAGAATCAGACATAGGGCATTCAATTATTATTTGGCTGTGTGATGGCTGGAGATGAAGGTAAATAAGCTATTCATTTCTGAAAGATGAAAGTACTTTCCACCCGGATGATGTGCTTGTGCTTGGGAATGCTTCTGCCATCTTGGATGGTACTGGTGCTATGTGTGTAGGGATTAGGGATCCTCCTTTTCCAGGCACAATGTGGGCAGTTTGTATGGCTAAAAATTTGGCTTTAAATGTTCTTCCACCTTCTCAAAGTCTCCTTGTTTCTTGCTTTCTCTTTCTGTTGCTTTAATGATACATTTCTCAGCTTCTCTCCTTTCCCCCCATATTCCTCTCTCTGGTTTGATCCCCCCTGGACTCCCCCTTGCTGCACTTCATACGTCTCGCTGTATGTGCCTGGTGCTCCTCCATCTGTCTTTGGCTTCTGTTCTCCTAAGGTGGAAGGACTATTCATTTGCCAGAGCAAATTAGGTCATCATTGGTGAATAAGGATATTTCTGCAGAATCTAATTTTCTTTAGCATATCTTGGAAATAGGAAAGTTCAGTCTCCATTACTTCTTAATACCCCTTGCTTCAGCAATGTGGCAGGGACCAAGGTACATCAAAGGCTTTTGGGTAATCTTGGCTAATTGACAGCCATGGTAGTGACCCATAAAAAATGCCACTTTGGAGCTTTTAATGCATCATTATTTATGGTGAGGGTTATACAATAACATTTATCTAATATAATCTTACCTGTTTATCTTACCAAGGGTGGAGCGAAGGAGGGACATCTTGTGATCTGTGTTTAATTAGTCTCCTTAGGACTTGCTCTCAGCAGCATTTTTCTGTTTTTCTGAGTAAATGAATAAGTAAGTAAGTAAATGGGTAGATCTCACACTAGACAAGAAAATGAGCCCAAGAAGAATTAAAGATGGATAATGACACCATTCTCACTTGCTTTCAGTTGTCCAAATCCCACATGTTCATTAACTAAAATGAAGGCAACATAAATGAATGAAACTAGAATGAAAAATTGGCAGAGTATTTTTAAAGAAAACCTTTGTTTTCATTTTTAACAATGTGAATTAACTTCAATTAGCCGTTTACAACATGGTCCAAATAGAACTCCTACCACAACTCTTTTAATGAACAACATAGACTCATTTGCAAATACTGTAGTCATTTTTTCCCCAAGGATGTTGTGAAATTGTGTTTTGATTTATCACTCCCCTTGCAATCTAGCTATACTGATTTACTCAGATTCTTACTGCTCAAAGTATGTTTGTGGACTAGTAACATAAGCATCGCAAGGGAGCTTGTTAGAAATGCAGGATCTTGGAGGCCCATCACAGAGTTATTGAATCAGAATCTGCATTTTAACATCATCTCCCCTTTATTCCTATGCCTAGAAGATCTTTCACCCCAAATTATCACAAAGGTAAACTATAGTTTATGCCTCATGAATTTATTTCAAATTCCGAATTAGTAGAGTTAAAATTAATCAGCTTTTATTAAATTTCATTCCCATTTATATATTACAATCGCTGTTTGGATTTCACTTAAAGTTGTATTATCTACTGTTTTCTTCCATAGGCTTGAGTTATCTATTTTAGAGAAAAACATCTATTAAAAGTTGAAGTCATACTCGGATCCTCTCATTCTATTTAGCAAGGCTGGGCTTTATCCGTAGGATTCTATTTGAGGGAGGCTTTGACATCTTGGCATTTCCTTTTCTCTAGAGTATTGTGTTCTTTCTTTGAATTGCTTGTTGGATAATTTCCTGCAGCCCTCAGTAGAAACCTATGTATCAAGTTTTTATTTCCTGAATTAAGAACTCCCAACCGATTTAGAGAAGTCTCCTGATATATGTTCATTTGACATTATATGAAACCTATTTGATGAGGTAGAAATTTCTTACATACTGTGAAACACATTCAAAGACCAATTTCAGCTTTTGGTTCAAATAGGTGTGAATTCATAGAGTGACAGGGAAGAAAAACCCTTTGCTAATCATGGTATATACTTTACATTTCTTATATCTACTTTGTCTTTTATCTTTGTGTTCCAAACAATAGCTGTAAGTAGTTCAAATCCATAGAAACAAAAAATAAGACAAAATAAAAATAGTACAAGTCACCTTTGTCTGACATCCCTTCAAGAGGACAATGTATTGGTCAGTCTGGGAATCCATATTTTCTCTTTAATGTTACATAATTTCTGGCTAACTGGACAGCATTCTTAATCCTACCTATTTATAAATACTTCCTGAGGTTCAGGATTACCACTTTCTGAAAGAAATAGTTTTTGCACATTAATTTACTTGCAGATGAATCTCCAGTTATTGTAAAACTAGAAAGTAAACTCTCTGAAGGCAGACATTTTTATCTGTTTTGTTCACTGCTGTATCCTCCAGCACCTAGGACAGCACCCTGCACATGGTGCATGATATGTACTTGTTGATTGAATAAATGGATGAACTGAAGAATCTAAAGTCTCTACAGAGTTCATTTAAACAGCTGGAATTTATTCCTTATTGGTAGTATTTTCCTAAAAGTGCCTTCGAGTAATAGATTGTCCCTGGAAACAAGATTTAAAATCTTATATAAATAGTGAAGTAATAGAAGTCAAAGATAATTGCGATTCTCGAACATACTGTAGGAATGGCCCCAACAATATGCCCAGTTTACCTGCACCTCATTTATTACATGGCTTTTATCTATGGTGTTTATCACAGCCAAAGTGGTTCTTTCTTAAAGTGGCCTCCTCTTCTCATTCCTTGATCTGGTCCCGTCATATTGAGTTCTAGTAACAAATTGGTCACTAGAGGGATTTTCTTTCTGCCTACCACCTGTCACTTTCCTGGACCTGAGAAGGAGCCTGTTTTCCCTTGATTCTGATGCCCTGCTATCTACATTGTTGGCTGGGGCATGACTGTCTGCTAAATTTATCTGATGGGCTCATGACCCTCAACTTCTCTCCCTTTTCCCTATGGGAGAACATACTCTGTGTTGGTGGCTGGGCGGGGTATGTAGACAGGCAGATAGGGAATGATAAAGTGATATTTTCCCTTTGGGGGAAACTTTGGGGTCAGGGTAATTTCTGTTTTCTCCCATTTCCCCTTGTGTCCCAAAAAGCCCAAAAAGAAACCCAGCCATCCTATATCCCCACTGAGTTCTATAGCTCTTCAAAAATTATTAAACATTATTTTAAAAATATATTTTATAATTTTAGGAAAGAGCAAGTCTGTTTTTTTCTACTTAACCTTACTACTAAGTTACAGTTTTGTGGGTATATAGTGAGCAACTTCACACTTTTTGTGAACTTACCACCATGTCTAGCTTAGTTCCTGCAGGGAAATACATTATATACAAAAATCATGATTTGCTAATGAACTCTCATAAGTTCATAAGTTGAGAATTGAAATATATAGAAAAGCATATTTATATTCTAAAATCATAAAAATTATTGAATGGATTGGAGCAAAAGGTAATTATTCCTTAAGCTATTGTAAAAGCAATCAATTACTCCTCCTACTGTTAGTGAAAACAAACTGCTATGCAGCCTTTAACACACGAGGTACATTCACAAGCAAAGTGTACATGTGAAAACAACATAGCAGGGTGGCAAATAGGTGTGGACTCTATAGTCAGAGTCCTAATCCTGCCACTTACAGGTTGTGTGATATCAACAGGTTACTTTATCTCTTGGTGTCTTACTTTTCTCATCTGCAGTGAGAGACATAGTAATATAGCATACTTTATAGAATTGTTGTAAAGATTAATTAACGCATGTAAAAGATGAGCATAAATTTTCATGCATTAAACCCTAAATATTAGTTCTAATAATCTTACCAATACTTTATAAGTTTATCTATTTAAAAATTCAACTGCCTTTGAAATCTAAAAATCAACTTCATGTTAAGGCATGTTGAGGGAGAGTCTTACATCGTGTGCCCTGTGAGACCATGGCATGAGATGAGTTGTTTAGCTAGAGAGGGTGCTTAGCCGCACCCTAGCATCCACATCTCATTGTAACTTATCCATTTACATTTGATGCCAGGTACAACTGATAGCCCTGGAAAGGAAGCCAGGTGCTTATATAGGTGATAATATTGGTAAATCTCAAGGTGTCATTCCTTACAAGCCCTAAGGGTCCCCTGGTTCTATTCGTTACTCCAAAAGGAATAGGCTGCTAGTATCATCCTTATTTGCAAATAAATAAAATTCGAGTTGAATAGTTCATAACTTGTGGCCATACTACATCAATGGTGGATCAAATGTAACTCAAGCATTTCTGGTTGTGGTTACAGAGGCAGATTCCGATGAAGACAACTAAGAGCTTCAAGGTATGGAAGTAGTTGCAACATAATTCAGGCCAACGTTGCTGTTAGAGCGAGGCCTAGAATAATATGGTGCAATCAAAAGAAGGAACCACACCAGTGATTGTAACAGTGAGAATTTAACATAAAGAATTAAGAATTGTTGATTAATTAATGAAACATTGAAAAAGCAAAAAGAGAACACAAAGCTATATCCAGGTTAAATTTAGGAAGTGGCTGTGACCCTCAGCGCTGGGAATGGCTGGGAGAACAGAGGAAGAGGCTGGAGTTATTAAAACTTACAAACTTGGAGGAAGGGCCAATTGGGCTGAACTTCTGACGTTTGCAAAAGGGGTGGGGTTGCTACTTGGCTGGTGCTGGTGTTTGATGGTCAGAGTTGGCGCCTTGTGGACCTGGGATCCATATTTCTGCAGAGTGAACATTGGCTGCTGTTGTTGTCTCTAAGACAGCATAATGAAGTTGGAAAAAACTGAAAACTATATTTGAAGGCTGGTACTGGGATTAAGTGGCATACCAGCGTGAAGAAAGGGCACTGCTGGTTGATGCTATCAGGAACAGAAGGCCCACAGGAGTGAATAGGAGGAAGCAGTCTGTTTTTTCTTCTCCAGCCCTGTAGTCTCCATCTAACACCCCCATTAAAAGAGTTTAACACAGCCAGCCAGCAAAGCAGAAATGTGGTTTGCCATATCCCAGTCTCAGCACCACACAGCAAAGCAGAGAAGGATGGTTTGAAGCAGAGAGACCATAGAAGAGTTGAGAAAGAGAGAAACAGAGAGAGAGAGAGAGAAAGAGAGAGAGATAGAAAGAAAGACAGAGAGAGAAGTTTTTAGTACTGTGTATCTTGACTAGGGGTAAATAGCCCTCAGGTCAGTACAATTTCCTTCTAAAAAATTACCACTCATTTAAGTCTCCTGAGACTCTTGGTCAACCAGAGAATCCATGGTGAGGAATGTGGTCCCAGAGCAAATTAGTGCCCTAATTTCCTTGGGCTGGCATTCATATTCATGGAGCTCTGCAATCTGATCCTTACTCGTTGCTCCAGCGCTGCTCAGCACCATTCACTGCCAACCTCATAACCACTTAGGGAACGTTGCAGACCATACTGGTGCTGGACCCTCCCTAGACCAATTGAATGAGATCATCTGGAGATGGAGTATGGGCATTACTATTTTTTAAAAGCTCCCCATGATATTTTAATATAAGCCATGTTGTGAACCATGTGCTATGAGAATCCTATGCCAACTAATCTGGTCTATTTTTCAGTTCAATTCAATTCAAAATTTTAGATACTTACTGGGTACCTGGTATTATGCTGGTTGCTGAAAATGTAATTAATGAGACAAGATAAGTATCTTATGATTCAGTAGCAGAGACCAAGACACATACATATATTATTCAGTCTGGTAAGTATTATATTACGGATAATTAGCTATTGAGAAGGAGGATGATTAATTCCACCTGGGTGTGTCTGAGGAGAAGAGATGGGGAATCCTTCGTAGAGTAAATGAGAACATGCATTTAGAGTGTAGAAGGTTAGTCTAGATTGAGTTGACTCTTAGAAGATGACTAAGATTTAACACAGAAGCTGAAGCATATGTTCGTTCATGATGAATAGTTTATATGAGTAGAAAATTGGTTGAATTGAGTGAAGAGCTAGAGATGAGACAGAAAAGTGAGAACCACATTGTAAAGGGTTTTGCAGTCAACATTAATTGAACATCCACAAGAATCCAAGCAGAGGGCTGTGTTCTGAAGGTTCAAAAATGAGAAAACATCAGTACCTATTCTCAGGATGCTCTCAGTTATACGGGTGAGTCGGGAACAAAGTGGTGTAGGAGAGCATTGCGGGTGGAAAGAACTACAGAAACAAAAACACCAAGGCTGGAAAATGCCTGGTGATTTCAAGGAACAATGGTAACCCAGCACAGCTTGAAGTGTGACTGGGATGGACGGAGATTAAGTCCTAAAAGGCAGGCTGAGAGTAGATTGGAAGAGCACTGCGTACCCTATTTNTTGGAAAAAACTGAAAACTATATTTGAAGGCTGGTACTGGGATTAAGTGGCATACCAGCGTGAAGAAAGGGCACTGCTGGTTGATGCTATCAGGAACAGAAGGCCCACAGGAGTGAATAGGAGGAAGCAGTCTGTTTTTTCTTCTCCAGCCCTGTAGTCTCCATCTAACACCCCCATTAAAAGAGTTTAACACAGCCAGCCAGCAAAGCAGAAATGTGGTTTGCCATATCCCAGTCTCAGCACCACACAGCAAAGCAGAGAAGGATGGTTTGAAGCAGAGAGACCATAGAAAAACAGCTAGCACAGACAGGTCTGGCTGGTGGTGGCTGAGGATGAAGGGCTGATGAAGAATAAGTGGTTCCATGAGATCTGTCCTTTCTAAGGAAGTGAGTTACTATCATGTAGGATATCCAGGGAGACTATTTTTTGGGGGGGAAGCCTAAACCATAGGTGGTGGTGTGATTCAGATGCAGTCTTGGGGGGTATGATCCTGGAATTTAATGTTCTGGCTGCCTGTTTTATGGAATTCCAAAGCCTGCTAAGTGTTGGGATGAAACTGTCATAATCTTTGCTGTCCCTGTCAAAATGACTCAGGAGTTGAGGAAGGTCTGAGCTGTAAGTGAGGCTCACTAGTGACTGCAATGACGGTGGAGCAGTCAAGGTGGGGAGGTGGGAGGTGGGTGGAGAACCTGAGTTGGTGCTTACGGTGTTCCACAGAGACAGAAGCCAGTACTCCAGGAGGCAGGCAGGGGACACTTGCTTTAGTTTGCAGCAGCTGAGTTGAGAAAGAGAGAAACAGAGAGAGAGAGAGAGAGAGAGAGAGAGAGAGAGAGAGAGAGAGAG
>NW_007726555.1:398688-400094 GCF_000696425.1 Galeopterus variegatus | reverse complement strand
GAGAACCACATTGTAAAGGGTTTTGCAGTCAACATTAATTGAACATCCACAAGAATCCAAGCAGAGGGCTGTGTTCTGAAGGTTCAAAAATGAGAAAACATCAGTACCTATTCTCAGGATGCTCTCAGTTATACGGGTGAGTCGGGAACAAAGTGGTGTAGGAGAGCATTGCGGGTGGAAAGAACTACAGAAACAAAAACACCAAGGCTGGAAAATGCCTGGTGATTTCAAGGAACAATGGTAACCCAGCACTGCTTGAAGTGTGACTGGGATGGACGGAGATTAAGTCCTAAAAGGCAGGCTGAGATTAGATTGGAAGAGCACTGCGTACCCTATTTAGAAGTTTGGATTTTATACTATAATTAACAAAGGGATAGGAGGATTTTAAACTCAGGATTAACATGGTTCATATCTGATTTACAACTGATAATTTTGGTTGTATTACATAAATTGTGATTTGGCAGAGAAGTGAGAAGAGAGATTGAAAACCAAAAGATCTGATAAGGACTATTAAAGTGGTCCAGATAACAGGTTTTCTGATCAAAGGCAGCTAGGTTTTGTCATTAATGGGGTACTGTATTTTATAGAGCTTGGGAAGACACNCAAAGGCAGCTAGGTTTTGTCATTAATGGGGTACTGTATTTTATAGAGCTTGGGAAGACACAGAATGAAAATTTTTCCTTTGTTGTCTTTTAGTGAGAAGAAGGAGACCACCTTGAGTTTGGGTTATCTAGGTGGAACAGTGGACAGTTGAAAACATGCATTTAGAGCATAGAAGATTAGTCTAGATTGAAAATGTTTATCTGGTATAAGCAGCTCGTAGGAGACAGATGAAGCCAAGCAAATAGCCAGATATAAACTGACTCAGGGAAAATCAACGTTTGGAGATGAGCAAAAGAAAGGAGCAGAAGGAGACTAAGAAAAAGTTAAAAAGAATGAATATTTCAGAAATCTAAACTCTCTAGACTCTAGAGAGAAGATAATTTTAAGAGGAATGGATTGGTCAACAGTGTCAAATACTGCAAAGAAGTCAAGGAAAATTAAAAACTGAGAAGAAGTACTTCTAGACAAAGTTCCATGAGAGGAGGGACATTTACATGTTTGACACATATTGGGTACTCGATAAATATTTAAGGAATGAATGAATGGATATACATTCTGGATTTGCCTTGAGGGATGCATTCTCTCTCTGTTCTCCAATTTACTCTTGCTTCTGTGTAGGTTTACTTATTGTTTAAAATGTAGCCAGTATTAGATATGGATATTTCTCTGATTTTCAAAGAATAGAGATGAAATTAATCTAAAAGGAACATGATCTTTTTTTAATTAAAAATGAGGATTATTCTGCATAAAATGGTTTTTTCCTCATCATTTTCAAATAAATTATATATTATGCATTAAACAAT